>NW_026705877.1:300000-385462 GCF_029867415.1 Vicia villosa | reverse complement strand
AATCTCTCCGTGGATCCTGTGGGGCAATTTCCTTTGTGGGTCATGAAACTTGGGGCACGATCTTCTGAGTTTTATTGTCCTTTCCCTAATCATAGGAGTTTATTTCTCCTGGAACCTTGGTATCTCCCCAAGCATGGAGTTTATTTCTCCCGAGAGTCTGTTCCATTCCTCAAGCATAGGAGTTTATTTCTCCTAGGAGTTGTCCTACTTCCCTAATCAAGGCTCCTTATCTGGATTTCTCATCTCCAACATGGTGAATCAAGGGAATCTCCTTAAGCTGAAAATCCTCCAAGCAGTGGCACATGGTGAGAAGTCAGAAATCATTCTTCAAGTCAAAGAAAAGTGCATCTTACAAATCAAAGTCCAACATCTATTGGCACCTCCACATGGTCCTTAACACTAAGGGGATTCTCCCTGGTGTTTATCTCACTAAGGCCTTTATTTGGCACTCTGCATATAGTTTTCATTGCATATAACATTGCATCCTCAAAAGCGTAGCATATCCATCAAAGGGGATCATTATGCCATGCATCAAAATTCAAACATGCATAACAAAGCACAAGCCAGATAATACAAGTCCGCACTCAATCAAGACAATAATACATCCCCACACAAAAAGTTGTCCTTACAAATTCCGATTGACATCTGCTACTACATTTCAAATCTCTTCCAACCACGGTGCCGATGCGAGGTATCTTCAATCTCTGATGAGTGTCTGACACAATGTTTTCTTTTGTCCCTCGATGTCGAGTCGATGTTGAGTCATAGATCGCCACGAGATCTTATTCCTTTCCAAAGTGTGGAAAATCGCACGAGATTTTCTTTCGATGTTGAGTCATAAGATCGCCACGAGATCTTATTCCCTTGTCTTCTGTTGACGAGTTGATCGCCACGAGATCTTCTTTCGATGTTGAGTCATAAGATCGCCACGAGATCTTATTCCCTTTTCTTCTGTTGATGAGTTGATCGCCACGAGATCTTCTTTCGATGTTGAGTCATAAGATCGCCACGAGATCTTATTCCCTTTTCTTCTGTTGACGAGTTGATCGCCACGAGATCTTCTTTCGATGTTGAGTCATAAGATCGCCACGAGATCTTATTCCCTTTTCTTCCGTTGACGAGTTGATCGTCACGAGATCTTCTTTCGATGTTAAGTCATAAGATCGCCACGAGATCTTATTCCCTTTTCTTCCGTTGACGAGTTGATCGCCACGAGATCTTCTTTCGATGTTGAGTCATAGATCGCCACGAGATCTTATTCCTTTCAGTCCTGACGTTGAGTCGTAAATCGCACGAGGTCTTTTTTCTTTCGATCATTGTTTCATACAACCATTCTCTTTGAAAACCCCGTGTCTGCACCGCTACCACGTTATAAGCTATCTCCATTCAAACCCATTACCCATTGTAAATTCTTCCACCAGAAAAACAAAAAGAGAATTCTCTTTCCCCAGCAGATATCAAAATAAAAATAAGGATAACACCTACGCCATCTTTTCAGGACAAATTTCAGGTCTTTGTATTTAATCTTCTTAAACCTTGAACGTTCGAAAGGCTAACGCCAATCTCACCCTCAGGTTTAAGACGATTAAATAGGGGCAGCTGTCATACCCCAAATTTGTCCTACCCCTTGATTTCTAACTGGCTTTAGCTTTGCATTTAATCTGCATACTCTCCATTAGGTCATTTAACACTTCATGCATTCATTAATCATTACACCTGACAGGGGATCAAGGATCTTGGAAATTAGGGGCTTCTAATTCACTCAAGTTTAATTCATCTGGCTATTCTTTGAGTATCAGATGGGAAATTATGGTTTTAGCTAATAGTCAGTATGAATTTCTTTCTCATCAATCTACGAGGGCTAGTCTTCATTCAATTTCATCAAGGTGGGATCGGGGCCTTTCATCTGAGGGTTTCTCTGAGATTCTTAAATTAGGTTGTGCTCATTCCTGTGATTATGAATCCCCAAATACTTCAAGCACAAGTCATCATGTGGATTATGGTTGAATTGGGGGATGTGACATAATGCCTTCGTTTGTTGGTTTGTGTTACAAATTGGAAGAATAATTGCAAAGTGACCTGAGGTTCGAATACTCAAAGCAACCTGACTGTGGTTTAAAAGTTGGAAGAAAGTGACTCAAACACGATTTAACAATTCATGAATTGGGGGCATCTACTAAGGTCTAAACGTCATTCATGTTCAACCATTATCATCCTAGTCTATCGTTACATCAACTAAAATCCATTACAAAAAAGGTCTATTTCGCTTACAAATTGAAGCCCAAAGAACCGTTACATTCAAGTTATTACAAGTCCAAGACCATTCAAAGGGCCAAGTCGCAAATATCATTCACCATTCATCATTCAAAGTTATGTTACAAAATTACATTCACAAATTCATCACCATTCAATATAGAGTACAAAATCAAAAGAAGGAGCATACAATTCAGAAAAAAGAGTTTGTTTTAGAAGGGAATTTATCATCGAATTTCAAAAAGATTACAAGGTTCCATGGTCAGTCAATTTCAAGATTCCATTACATATTTCACAACAACAAAAAAGAAAATATCCAACATCCATCACAAAGGATTCAAATGACCAAAATCCAAAGAGTTTCATTCAAAATTCATTACATCCATTTCAAATTACAAAATTCAATTACACCGAAAAATACAACACTTCCTAAAAACCTATCCTTCTCTTTCTCCATTTCTTCGGAACTGTTTCATCTGTGCCATGTTGATAAGCGTTTCGTGTTGTTCGAGCAACGGTGCATTCCACTTTGATAGACTTTGCTCCAAACTTGATTAAACCTGCATATAAAAGAAACCAGCAATATCAATCTTGTTCATCCCTACAAACACACCATGTACAAACGTCACAAACAGGTCCATACCAAAACTCACTTTCAAATCACTTCCAATCAACCATAAAATTCAACACAGAAAAATCCAGTTCTATACAATGCTTAAAAAGACCAAAGTACCACATCACATAATTCTGCCTATCATACCTACTATCCATCCAACACCACAAATTCACATAATAGACAAGAAAGCCTGGTGTAGACAGTCATGCGTCTGAGTCAATTCACAAAGATTCAGCTCAGCTCCAGCTCAGGTTCAAGCAGGCAATAAAGGGTTCGATTCAAAACTGACTAGCTTCACATTCAGCTCGAAATAACAAAATACCATTCCAATTCCGACCCACACTCAATTTGCTGCAGCCCTGCAAGAAAACCAGATACAAAACCATACACAAAATCATGCCCAGTTTCAGTTTTAACAGAATTAACCTTCAGTCTTTTTGAATTCAATAATTCTAACAGGTTTATAACTAACCAAAACTAACTGCTTGCAACCTAACAGAAATAACTACTTTCCTAACCTCCTAACTGAACCTATAACGAACTTCCCTTTCAACCACCAAACAGAAAAATAATAAACTGAAAACAGAATTAACTAACAATAACCACATTGCCAACCGACTCAATCACCACCCTCCAATTCTCTAACTGATTTCAATCCAAGGGCCCTCAATCACTCTCAATCTCTAACTGATTTCTCACCACTCTAAACCTCTATAACAGAAACTAACAACCTTCATAACTAAATACCTATCTCCGATCCTAGTCAGCATCTCCAAGCCTAAAGCCAACTAACTCTCAACCACACTTAACAAACTCCGATCCTAACTCCAAACCAAAAAAATATCCCGAACCTGTGCTCTATATAACAGAATCACCATCACTCTCTCACACTCTCTTAGGCCATTCCCTCCATTTTCAACCTTCACACGCTCATTCTTCACTCCACCAGTCACCGCCACTTTTATCAATCACCCTCCGAATCGTTCAACACCTCTTCAACCATCATCGTCAATCTTTCAATCACCTTCATTATAATCTTCAATTCTCCATCAAATTTACTTGCAAAATCATCACACACGAGACTCAGAGAAGAAGCAAAGAAAATCACACAACTCAGAGGAGGGAAGAAGAAGAGATTCTTAGGAAAATATGTGAAAGAAAAGGTTGAAGCAAGAAAACTGACCATGAAATCTTCATCGGAGCTCTTCATCCATTGCCGGAATCGGTTTTCATCGCTCAATCTTCACCATCGCGAACCTTCACAAAATCGGTGCATCTCACCATCATCAATATCCGATCAACCTTCAATCAAGAGCCCTCGACTACGCATCACCATCAACAACATCGCTTGATTTTCTCTGAAGATTCTCCGATCGAATCAAGCCTGGAGAGTTCAAGTAGAGTAGATAGAAGAGGAGAGGAAAGCGAAGAAGGCGGAGATTTGCTCATGGAGCGGCGACGATCATAATCGAGAAGGAGAAGCTCCGATCGAAGAAGGTAGCGGCCGCGAGAACGAGGGAAATTTTTTCAGAATCTGAATCGGCACATAAGGTTACCCTAATTCCCTTTTTGTAACTCTGATGTTAAAAATTGGATAATCAGTCTGAACCTATGGACCAAACAAATCACTATTGGGCCAAAACGCTATGCACACCCCCTGTGGCCCGTCACTGCCATTTTTGGCTAAACAAATTCTGCAATTACAGAAACGCCCCTGGGCTGGGCCCTGCGCCCATTTCGCTAATCACGCCTCATACTTCAGTTTGCACCCCTCTGACTTACAAAATTACTAAAAATTTAGGTCTCTTACTTAGACTTTTGTCCACTTTCTTTTAGGCATTAAGATTGCTCATTTTCTTCCTTTTAATTTTTAGACTTTTACATAATTTTAGACATAGAAGATAATCAATAAAAAATGTTAGTTTAGGCTAATTCCTTTTGCTTAACTAGAAGTCTTTTTGTCACACAAAAAACCATTAAAATTTTGTTAGTTTTTTAGGTGATCATTGACGTTAAAAAGCTTATAAAAATGGTAGATTTTTTTTAGGTTAACGTTGACATTTAATTTCCTTCATAAAAACTCATAAAAATAGTAGTATTTTAGTTTAATTTTGCACTAATGCTTGATTTGTTTTGTACTATTTTCATGCTATTTCTTTGTATAATGGTTGTGTGACTTTGTTGCCTAGCTTTTGGCCATATTTTTGGCCTATGTTGTTAATACCACTTGTATGCTCCTTTTAGAATCTATCCCATGTTAACATTAGGATTTTCCCTTGTATAGACAACTTAGACTAGAATTTAGGAATAGTTCCCTTATCATTTTCTTTTTCTTTTCAACTTTTAAAATACTTAACAAATATCGATGAAGATCATACCGTTACTATGTTTCATAGTAGGAAAGGAATGATTGGGGCGTAGGCCCCGATGTATGTTCTTTCCTACTTAGCGGGGAAGAAATGATTGAGGTGTGAAGCCTCGATGTATTTCTTAACCGTTATTTAGAGAAACGATTGTGGCGTAGGCCTCGATGTGCATTCTCTAAATATTCACAAAAGAACTCCTTTTTGTATTTCCTTTACTTAGCGGAGAAGAAATGATTGAGGTGTGAAGCCTCGATGTATTTCTTAACCGTTATTTAGAGAAACGATTGTGGCGTAGGCCTCGATGTGCGTTCTCTAAATATGCAAAACAAAACTCTTTTTGGTATGATCTAAGTCACAAACAAATTCCCTTAAAAAACACCAACCAAAAACACTTTAAAAAACACTAATAAATGGTCAGATTTAACACAAAGTAAGGAAGTGATGCGAGACCTTGTAGTGGGTTCTCGTCATCATGGAATTACCCTAAAAGACACAAACCAATCTCTTTTTCTTCTTTTTAAGGGCATTGTTATTTCCGCTCCATTGCATCCTAGGCTGTCCCCTTGTGCAAGAGCGCGAACGTTAACGCCGCCCAACTAAAAAAACACAAAAACAAACAGAAAATCTTTAGCCGAGCTACGGTAACTCTGATTCCTGAAAAGGATACGTAGGCAGCGGGGTAGGGCCCGTGCGAGTACAATTCTTTGTTTTCCCTACATTCTGCATTCATTCGCATATAGACATAGACATAGTACACACCCTTTAGATAGAAACAAACATAGGTGGATACCATCGAGTACGATGGGCGTGAGGGGTGCTAATACCTTCCCCTCGCGTAACCGACTCCCGTACCTTGATTCTCTGGTCGCAAGACCCTGTTCCTTCCTTTGTTAGGTTTTCTGATATTCCTTTCCCCTATGGGATAAATATATTGGTGGCGACTCTGTTCTTTTTTCGCGAGCGTGCGACACACCCTATACATTAGGAAATTTTGCATAACCCTATACATTAGGAACTTATTTCTAAAATATTGCACACTGAATTAGGGGAAACTCACACTGTGATTTAAGGGAAATAATGAAGTATCCAACACATTACTATGTCAATTTACAACTGGAAATAATGTCCATATTACACAATTCACAGTCTGTTGGGATTTAACGAAACAATGTGTTGTCTGACAAAATAGAGTCTTATCTAAATCATATACTAACAAAAAACTATACATCACGACACAATTTCGTAATCAATACTAACACCAAACTACAAATCATTAAGGTTACTTCCAATGTCAATTTCATTCGACGGAGTTCACCAAACCCTAAACATGCTGTGTAAACACTTACCTTTCTCCATCAGATTCTGTCATGGTAGGACGAGACACGGACATTGCCAAACACCTCTCAGTTGCTGCCATCGACAATTTAACTGGGCCTTTGTGGACATTGAGCTGATGCATGTCGTTATCCAAGTCACCAGTGCCATAATCGGACACACCATCGCTTTTGTGACCTGATGCCGGGTTGCGGCGACCGCTTCTCACAGCAACCCTATTTCTTATCCGGTTTTCTGGTGCGATGAGAAAATCATATACGTCGATTGGGATACAACCAAACCAAGGAGCCGAAATAACATTGTCTTCGCCGGAGGGCACGTTTTTTTTGGGTGGAAACGTATTGAATGCAATTGACCTTAATTAGGAATGTTGATGAATACTGATGTGTCTATACTCTTCTTGGATTTCGTCTGATAAACAACAGTAGAGAATCCCTTTTCACTTGCCTGTTTGTTATTTTCGGCCTAATGGGTCAACCTTTTAAAATGGACCAACTTCACTATTACAAAGGTGATAAAAACAGGCCCACTTAAATAATCTTTCCTTCTTCAATTTTTTTTATATTCTCCCACAAAGACAAAAAAATGTTTGTTAAATATAACTAAGTTTTTTCCTTTGCCTCATTAAAAATAATTGTTATGTATTAAAATCAAATTTAATAAAATATTGTTTATTCTTAATTATTAGATTTAACTAAATACACTTATGTAACATTAAATACATACCACAAAACAAATTTGAAATTAATTACATATCTAATTATTAATTTGTCATTTTTATAGATTATTTCCTAATTATTTTTACAAAGTAGTTGCATATAATTAATATTTTTTATAAAATAATCGTATTTTTAAGCGAATTCATCGTTCTACATACTATAAATAATTATTTTTTGTAAATTTTAATACATCGCTGTACATGTTAAAATGTATTTATATGCATTAATTTTTTGTACAAATTCTTGCTATTTTTATATTAAGCCTCATCTTTAATTTATCCAAGAAAATGCAACATTTGGAACAACCCTCATATACTTCCAAATTGAGACTGCACATAGAATGAAGCCTCCTTTCATGTTTTGGAATACACTGAGTTTTTGAAACCATTAATATTTCATTATGCCATTGACATAATTTTAAATAAACCATGCAGCCCAGAATAATACAAACCATGCAGCCCGGAGTTAGCAAGTCAATACAACAAAATAATAGCAATTTGAACTTAAAAGGAATGCCCAACAAAATAAAGTTCCAAGACATGTTAAACCTCTGTCCAGAAACTTAAAAACAAACACATTAATAAATCCTACTATGTCTACGACAAACCACACTTCACATCCGTTAACACGTTAGTGACTCTGCTTATCCATGCTCTACGGACACCAAGATCGACTCCACCGGAGAATATCTAATGCAGAAACGCAGTGTGTCTCCCTTCTGAAGATTGCGGTCTTTGCAAAAGTCAGTCCATCCACCGCATAAATACCTATCCACAATGTCTTCCCTCTTGATCATCTCTCAGTAATACAGAACATCATAGTTGCGATCGATCAGGGTTATTCTTGGAATCTTACCATATATGCATTCACGAATTACAACTCTTGGAATAAACTGAAACAGAACAAATAAACACCAACTTTACATTACTACTTACTATGCGACATTGTTGAATTTGATTATAGCTGTCGCAGCGTAAATTACCAGAACATTGTTTCTCAACTTCTCTGGGTTGTCAACCACCCTGGTCCAGCTTTGTTCTTTCACAGCCACTGATCCCGGAGTGGATCTCCTACATATATTATACACAACAGGTTTATAAAACACAGTAATTTAGCGGTCATAAACAACATATCGCACGCCTTCACAAGTTTATTCAACCACAAACAATTTATACCTTCCAGATTTAGCACGATTGACACCCCTGTGAGAAACTTCACCTTTGCCATTGTCTTCCTGCGACTTTGCTGACTTCTCCACACTGTTTCCAACAACTTGGCCCTTGCCTTTCACCTTCTCCAACAATCTTTTGGCTCCTCCATTCCTACACCGATGCAATAAGAAACGCGAGAGGATTAATGTCCTCATTTGTACCTTTGTACCTACTCATTCAGCGACGAATATATTCTTACACATATATGTCTAATATATTTTACAACATATTTACCTTGCATCGTTGGTTGATATGTGATCCTTTTTTTTCCAGGAGCGCTGTTCACCAATGCCAGCCGTTCTAGGCATACAGGCTTTCCTCTTGCCTTCGCGCCGCAATCTTCCAGCATCATCGCTTATTGAAACTGCTACTGCATTTCCCTTTTGTTTTCCCGACCCCATATTACGTCCATTTCTGCCACACAAAGTCCCATCAAATACATCATGCTTAGTATCAGACTTGGTATATATAGGAAATTTTACTTTTATACTAAAATAGTTGGTTATAACAATTAAAAAACAAAACACAAATACCTTCGGGTTACAGATGGTTGAAAAGATGCGCGGTAGACAGCTGCATGATAGCTTTTTCTTCCATGCCCTACAACAATGCCTGGCCTCTGTTGTTTCCTTTTCCCTTTGCTGCCTTCTGCAATTTCTTTATGATCCAAAACATCTTTTGCCAATACACACCGTTCTTCTTCATCAGACACAGGTTCTGTTTTCACCTCCGATGCCTCGATTTCTTCCGTCGCATCTTTACTTTCTTTTTTCACACGACGTATCTCCTCCAACATTTGTTTCAACACAAAACTCCTTGTTCGTTTGGGAGTCTGTTGAATTTCAACAGGACGTCCTTCATCTCTGCAGAATAACAGATTTTTTAATAAATAATAATGGCAACCTCATCTTTTATCATTACATGTCAAATTATTAAACCATGTAACTTTTCTAATGTCAACTCCGCCACTGAAAGTTCATTAATATACATGCATGAAAAGCGAACGCCAAACTATTAACCTAAATCTATGGCCACTACGACTACATGCAACACCAACTAAAACCCCAAATCGTCAGTTACTGTACTAACCCTCCGACTGAATAATGACAACAACTGCATAACATCTTACCTTGAAATGGTGGTGTTCACCGTAGCTTGGGATCAGTTGACTGAGATTCCTTCCATTCTGTGCCACACTGTTGCTCCGATGACTTCCGATTATACCGTCTCCAACAAAGTCGCCTTTCGAATATGAATATAACACAGAGGATTCGGAGAGACAAAGCGATCATTATTTTCATTTCATATAAGCAATTGCGTTTCCCAACTAATACACTTTAGGTTTCCCAAGTCGTTTTAATATTGTAGATATATACGTCCTTTCCATTACTCTCATTTACTTCCAATTTTTTTTCTTTATATCATTTATCATTTATTAAATTATAACGAGTTATGTGTATTTAAAAATATTTTTAATGAAATACTTATTACTTAATAATTTACTACTCTCGATTATTTTTTTATTTAAAATGGTTATGGTAATGGTAATTTTCAAAGACCACTAACCAATCCAACCACATTATTTGTTTGTTTTTATTATAATTTTGTATTCATTTTTAATATAATTCCACTGTTTAAGATGTATTACCTTTTACTGACAAGGAAAAAAGTAAAATTTTTACGTTATAGTCTCCCTCTACATCTTTAGATTAATCTAATAATAACATTTATACAACTACGCCCTAATATCTGGTATGCACAATTCTTCTTTAGACTTTTCATTGTAATCAACAATGCTTTCTATTACTTGATATTTACTCTTACAAATTATATTTCATAACTGCTTCTAAAAAATATATATCTTATAATATATACTTTTTGATTTTACTAAATTTGGTATCTTATACTAACAAATATAAACCCTGAATAATTTTGAAAAATATATATCTTATAATACCAATTATTGAAATGAATGAATACGCGTCCCATACCAGAATCCGTGTGAAGACGGGATTAGTTACTAGTTGGATCTTAAGAAATTTGTAAGATTCTCTTATTGAGGTTATAACCCGTGGAGACCGAGAGAATCCAGTAACCCTGTCCAGAGAGAAACTATATTTGCAAAGTCAACTATACATTAACAATTTGTTTTTGGCAGAAAACAATTAACATTATTATAAAAAGATAACCTATCAAAAGCATAAGTACATCATGAATCTAATCAAAAAACTAATGAACGTATATAATCATCCAAATTATTTTTGAAATATATATGATATTTATAGGTTAAAATTTAAATATAAATACAAACTTAAAGATGATATCAAAATTTGATGAAAAAATTTAAATAGCAATGTTTATAAAAAAAATTACATAAAAAACAAGGTTTTCAAAAAATTTACCAAAATGTCTAGGTTTTGCAGGACCCCCTAGAGTATGCGCCAAACCATTTGGCGCATTAGTATAAAATTTTTTGAGTTAGCCAATTCATTTGGCTTAAATGTTGAAAAGTTAAAAAAAAAAAAAAATTCACATTTACGCCAAACCATTTGGCGCATACTCCTAATTTTTATACTAATGCGCCAATTCATTTGGCGCATACTCCAGGGGGTCTTCAAAACCTAGACACTTTGGTAAATTTTTTGAAAAACTTGTTTTTTTGGTAATTTTTTTTTAAACCTTGTTATTTAAATTTTTTTTTCTCAAAATTTATTCAATATTATCCACCTCTATTTTTATTTTCATCCCTAAACCAATATCATGGCTCCGCATGTCACACTAAGTGTTCTCTGAGCTCTCAATCAGAGTACTCATAAACTTTAATGTAGATTTTAAAATTAAAATTGTTATAAAACTGATTGGTAAGATTAATATATGGACACGTATGTTTTAAATATTTTTAAAAATAATTTTTATAGTATTTTATACTGTTACTGAAAAAACAATACACATAATTCTTTTTAATAAAAATATCAAATAAAAATTTACTTTAAATAATTGTTTTTAAAATATTCCTGTTTTATAGAGTTAAATATATTTTTAGTCTCTACAAATATCTCAAATTTAATTTTTAGTGCTTATAAAAAATATCATGTTGTAGTCCGTATAAAATTATTTTTACACGACGTTTTAGTCAATCTATACGGACTAAAACTATGTGCATAAATAATTTTGTAGGAACTGAAATATGACTTTATTTTTATAAAAATTAATTTTTTAAGGACCAAAAACATATTTAATCATATTTTATAAAATTTTATAAATTTTTTGTTCGATATTATAATTTTAAAAAATTAAAGTTATTTTTGATATTTAAAAAAATTATAATTATAACGATGTTTTAATTATTAATAATGTATCTTTATATTACATAATGTCAAAGTAAATTTAATTGTTTTAATATTTAAAAAAGTATCTAAAATTTACTTTTTAACAGTAATTTTTTTCAAAAATTGTATAAATTTTGAATTAATAATATCAGGAGTATTTTGAGAATATTGTAAATTGGAGGATGGCAGGTTTAAAAAGTGGGTGGCAAGTATAATTCTTAAAAGTTTAGGTTTTAAAAAGTGGGTGGCAAGTATAATTCTTAAAAGTTTAGAATCTTAAAATCACGGTTTAGCTCAAATAAATGCAAAAGTAAAGAGATGAAGAAACTAGATATAAAGAGTATATTCTAGTTTACCATTATAATTTGTAGCTATGTCCCGTCCTTGTCCAACTATAATAAGTTATATCATTATCCGACTGTAAAAATAATAGTTGAAAAAATAATTCAATTAAAAAAGTATATTGATAAATTGACATAATTTTAATAATATATGGTACATGTTTGAATCAAAATAAAATATAGTACTACATAATTTTTTATATTTTTAGATAAACAAATTAAGAACCCTGCATTATGAGGGGACCAAACATTTCACTATATATATTGGACACTTGAAGCAGTCCTTCAACCTCATAGACACACCAATAACTTGTACAATTGCCAGAATAGCTTTAATGGAGTTCAAACAACTATCTTGTTTAGTTCTAATATTTGTAAGTTATTTTCTACTTTGCTCCATTGGTTTATGTGATTTGTGGTATTAATTTGAGTGATTGTTACACAGTTGACTTTTGTGGAAATTGAAGCATTGCAATCTGGAGAAGAATATTGGAAATCTGTTTGGCCAAACACTCCTATACCGAATATTCTCTCGGATATATTCATCCCTGGTCAGACTCTCTCTTTGAGATATTTGTGTAAGATTGTTATATACTCTCTCTTTGATCTATTAATCAGATCTATATTATTTGTTGAATTGTGCAGATCATAAAGAAACTAATGCACCTATTAGAGGTAACGATGAGGACCAAGATTGGACAGCTTTTTTCCAACATGATCTTTACCCTGGAAAGAAAATGAGCTTAGGCTTCCACAAGCATTCAAATAGGCAACCCTTACTATCAAAGGCAGGTCAACCTTTGGGAACATGGATATGGAGTGAAACTCATAGTCTTAGTAGCTATTGTACAAATCCAGCAGCTATAGGAGAAGAGAAGTATTGTGCTTCGTCTTTAAAACCCATGATAGATTTTGCCATTTCAAAGCTTGGAAAAAATATTAAGGTGATTTCGAGCTCCTTTGCTCAAAATCAAGACCAATATGTGATAGAAGAAGTAAAGAAAATCGGAGACAATACCGTGATGTGTCATAGGTTAAATTTAGAAAGAGTTGTATTTTATTGCCACCAAGTCAATGCGACAACGGCTTATATGGTTCCATTGGCGGCCTCTGATGGAACTAAAGTGAAAGCATTGACAATCTGTCACCATGACACAAGAGGTATGGATCCTAAGGTGCTTGATGAAGTTCTTCATGTTAAGCCCGGAACGATTCCTATATGTCATTTTGTTAGCAATAAGGCTATTGCTTGGGTGCCTAATCATGATGGAAGTGAACATGATAATAACCATCCTTGTGTCATATAGGATCTTTCCATTTGAAGATCCATAATCTTAAAATTGGGTTTGTGTTCAAGAAGTGAATAGGGAAATAATATGATATGAAAATAACATATTTTATGTTTAAAGTATCGCCCATGTGGTATGTCTTGTAATCGTTGATATCATCCTATCACAATATATTATGTATGTTTGAATTTAATAATATGAAAAATGTAGTGTTTTATTTGATGTCTTCTAGATTTTTTAAAATAAAAAATATATTCACAACGGAAAATTGTTAGGATTTAGTAAAATTTAAGAAATGTTACTAAATAATTTAAGGTTGATCAATAAATTTTCTGAGTCGTTCCAAAAAAATGGAATATAAATCTAGGGCACTTGAAGCTGTTCACTTGCTGCAACTATTTTAATCAGTGTTTTAAAAACCGGACCGGACCGGCTGGTTGGACCGATCGAACCGGGAACCGGCCAGGTAATCGGTCTGGTTCAATAGTCAGATCGGGTATGCCATCAAACCGGTGGGAACCAGTGAAAACCGGAAAAACCGGGAAAATTGGGAAAACCGAAAAACCGGCGGTTTAATTGCTTTTTTTTTTTTTGTTTTTTTTTAAACTTTTTTTTAAACTTTTTTTTTTAATTTTTTTTTAACATTTCTTTTAAACTTTTTTTTTAACTTTTTTTTTTTAATATATTTAGTAGTGTATTACTTAAATAACATTCTCACATAGTTTTTTAGTGACAAATTAAAAACTTTATTGTCTATTTGTTATCTTTGCTAATAAATTTTCTTAAATAGCATAAACATATTAAATTTTATTTGATTTTCTTTTTAGGAGGATCCTATTTTTAATTAAATTTGGTACACATTGGAGTTATTTTGTTATAAACTATTCAATTAGATTATGTTGTAATTAGACTTTGTTTAGATTATGTTGTATTTAGACTTTGTTTGCAATTAGACTTTATAATTTTTTACTATTTTGTTATGTGAGATACCTTTGTTTAAAATTTGAATTTAAGTTATGAAATTGTGAATTTATGATATGATATTTTTTAAAAATTTAAAAGCTAGTTATATTTTTTTAGAGACTGAATCATCCGATTCGACCGGTTTTATACCTATATAATGACAGGTCTATTCAACCGAGTTATCCGGTTTAATCCGGTTTGGTCGTGCGGTTCGACCAGTGACCCAGTGGTTCGACCGATAAACCAGTGACCCAACACCCTCACCGGTTCGATGACCGGTCCGGTTTTTAAAACATTGATTTTAATCCTGATTTTCTGTAACAAACACTTGGAAAAGTTTGGGTTAGAAATTAGGAGTGGCTCAAAAATATTGAATGCCGAAATATCTTTGGAAGTCTAGGTTCACAAATTTGCTTAGATAACAACACCGATAAGCCTTTCACTGATAGAAATTTTGGTAGAATGTTAGTAAAATTCCAGACACATACTCAGATACCGCCCCTTTGAATAGACCTAATTAGGAGAAGGCAATTTCTTTTTACACCCGCGTATTTTCTTACAAATCCGTCGTAAAAAGTCCAAAATATCCCTATATTTTAAAAATGTTTATCCGAAGACACCTAAAAGGGTGATTTCAGACCCAAACAACCACTCCCTTCTGTTTAGGCATGGCAACGGGGCGGGTCGGGGACGGTTTTTACCTCCCCCAAACCCAAACCCAAATCCCCAATCAATCCCCGTTACCTGCCCCAAACCCAAACGGGGATGGGGAATTAAAACCCAAACCCGTCCTTAACGGGTTCGGGTATCCCCGCCCCGCCACCATGTATTTCGTAAAATCAATTTTTTAATAAAAATATTTACTTTTTCAAAAATCAATTTACATTATAAATAACAAAATAAAACAATCTCAAAAAATTTCATACATATATTTCAAATATTTAAAATAATAAATACAAATCAAATTATTAAAACATTAGCCACATATTTAATAATATAAATTATGAAATATAAATAATAATGTACATATTGAAATAAACGGGGCGGGTTCGGGGACGGGTTCAGGGACGGGTTCGGGGTGGGTATTAGTGTCTCCATTACCCGACCCATCCCCATGTTTTCTAATCGGGGAAAACCCAAACCCGAACCCAGTCAAAGCGGGTTTTCCCCGTCAACTTTTGGGCGGGTTCGGGTGGGTACCCATTGGTCTGGGTTTTATTGCCATGTCTACTTCTGTTCATTCTGTTCATTCTATTCAAAACAAAAACTTTTTCATTTCAAACTCATTTCTGCCAAGTTGTATTCAAAGCATTGTTATTTTACAACTCTTTCCAAGCATTGATAAAGGGTTCAAAACCCCATTCAACATCTACTCAATGCTTCAAAAAATTGTAAATTTTCACAACTTTACATTGTAGCTTGAAAATATTATTAGGGCTGTTACATATTAGAATAATGTTGTAGGTTGAAGTTATTGTGGGTCATTAATCACAGTGTTTAGATGGTAAAAATTAGATTTTGAATAAGTTAGGACAAGAAATGGTAGTCTGCAAAAAAGGTTGTTCGCATGTATTTTCGGACGTGCATTTCTGAAATCACATCTGACCAGTTTCAAATATGCACTTCTAAAATTAGGTCTGAGTTGTTTTTTTTTTAAGTTTCAATTTTGTTTTCTTCGTACTCTTACCAGTGGCATTTTTTTAAGGAAAATGACAGATAATCAGGTACCGACCGCACGACTTAGACAGGGGAGGCAGACACTGACAGCCACAGCTCGGCGCGAGAGAGCCGCACAGTAAAGAGTGACTCGGGGATGGGGCCGAGTCCTAGTCCAAGTCCAAATGGATGACGCGCTTGCAGGATTTTCAAATTATTTCAAATTTAATTGTTGAATTTGTAGAGTGTTGAGAATTGTTGGCATGGGTTGTTATGATTAATTAGACAATTAATTAATTGATTAAGTTGTAGAAATAATATTGAAGAAATATTAGATTTATTATATAGACTTAATTAAGTGATGGTGGTAGTAAAATGTGGGGTGAGATTGTTAGGCTCAATAGGTTTAATGAAATTAGGTTAAGATATGAATTAGGCTAAGATATGGATTAGGTTAATTAGAAGGGAAAAAGTCTTGGGGAATTGATCATGGGAAGTTGCAAAGAAGAGAGAAAATAGGAGAGAAACTAATTCCCGTTTTTTTGCAGCAGTCTTACTAAATCGAAGATCCCCGATTCGTTAAGTGTTGGATCGTGGCCAAATTTTGAGGGTAGGTTCGCAACACCTATATCTAACTTTTGACCGTTGGGATATTTAAAATAAGGTCTGAGTTGCGAGATATCATCATCGCACTGTAGCTGCATATTTGGAAAAAAATTCAGCTTTTGATTCTGATTAAGAGAGGCAGGGGTTAGAAGCTAAGGCTAGAAGGGTTTGATCGTTAGAATTATAGAGTAATCTCCAATCCAAGGTAAGGGTGGGGTTCTGAATCTATAATGGAATTTATGATGAATTGTATGTGAGATTGGGTTTGTACAATCGCCTCTGTTTGTGGTTGTGTAAAATTGTTGCGGTGTGTGGTTGTTTGTGGTGGTTGTTTCTCATATTGCTGAAATTGTTCTACTGTCAATGAATCTATTGTTGAAAATTGTTCTATGTTGATGTTGGTAGAGTTGTTATGTTGTTGTAATAATACATTGTTGATATTGTGATGTTGATGATGTGATTATGATTATATTATCATTATGATTATGCTGTTGATACGATGATGATGTTGTAGGCCTACGGCCATTGTTGTAGTGACGATATAGGCTTATGCCTTTTGTGATGATGATTACCTCTAATAATTGGTAATAACAGTGATATAGGCGTATGTCTCATGATGAGATTTTTGTTATGTTGTATGTGATTGTTGCATTCATTGAGTCGCATCCATTGCATAATGCATGCCTGAAAATTATGGCAAACACGACGACCTGAAAATTATGGCAAACAAGATGGCCTGAAAATTATGGAAAACACGACGACCTGAAAATTATGGCAAACACGACGGCTTGAAAATGGCAAATGCTTAAGTTGGCCTAAAAATGGAAAAAGTGACGATGGCCTGAATGGAAAATGTTTAAGTTGGGAGTTTTCTTCCAAATGGTACCACATGCATATGCATTGTTATGAGTCGCATTTTGAATTGATTAGTTGTTGTTGATGATGTTGTTGTGATGATGGATAAGTGTTGTATTAAATTGATGATTTTGTTGTAATATGTTGTTGATGACTTAGTGTGAAATTATGTTAACGATTTGTTGTGACAGGTATTGTTGGAAAGATGTGTAATGGTTATTATAACTATTATTATAACTGTTGTTGCTAATTGCTATTATAGCTATTGTTATAATTTTCGTTGCTATTTGTTATTATACTTGTTGTTATAATTGTTATTTGAAAGTTGTGAAGTGGTAAATTATACGATCTGATTTCTATTATATTATTTATCATGCATCGTATTATATTGTTAGATATCTCACCCCTTCTACTGATGTTTCCCCTACCACGGGAAATGGGCAGGTACTCAAGTATAACTTGTTAGACGATAGGTATGGTCTAGAGGGAGGTGAATAGACCACCTTTTTCCGACTTAAGAAAATTCTAGCTTTTGAAACGTGACTTCCTGGGATCAACTTTATCATCTTTGAACGATCTAGTTATTGGGGACCGGATATGTGCACTAACCAAATTGGATGAAAAACGGCAAAATATGAATTACGTTTTAAAGAATTTATCAAATAATTCGAATACACACTTAATAGAGTATTACTCATAATGAACCGTTTTACCAAAATTCGAGTACGTCTGCCCCTAATTTCAAATGAAATTAGGAAAGTTTTATTTGATTGCAAAATGTTTAACAAGGATAGAATTTACCAATCACCAACTACACACATGCAGTTAAATTGAATAGGATTCTTTCCTCCGCTTGATTCAAGTAGAACCAAGTCAATGTCAATGATCTTCACCGATCAAGACCCCGATCCTTCCTTTTCAATCCTCCGATTGTAGCAAATTTGTTGAGCGAATCTACAATCCCTCAATTCCTTATGCTCGGCTGAATTGATTCCTAAACGAAGCGATCGTCAAAAACCTTCAAATCAAACCTTTGATGTAGAAGGAAAAACCCTAAGGTTATATACAAGAAACATCCTCAATAATCTTCACTCGAACAAGAGCAATGTCTACCGTCGAACCTTATCAACGCACGTTCCTTACTTCGATCGAAAAAAGATGATTATGTGTGATTTTCGATCAATAAGAGAAAGGTTGGAGATGAGAAAAAGCTTGAGTATATCTTTCACGTTTCTTGTTAATTTGTTTGAGAAAGATCAATTTGATATATATACCACACCCCTTGCATTAGCCAATTAAACACAGCAAAAAACCAGTAAAAGTAGCGATAGGTCGACCTGTCCCTCTGTGTAGGTCGACCTATTGAAGTTCTGCATCTATTTTTGAAGCAAGTATGACACATGCGTCGACCTCAAGGGTCGGCGTGCGCATACCCGAGATTCTCCCAAAAGTCCATGCATCGACCTGTAGGGTCGGCGTGCGCATACCCGAGGTTCCCTCAAAATGCCATGCGTCGACCTGAGGAGGTAATGCGTCGACGCATTCTGCCTTGACATGGAATCTTTCACAAGTGATAGCAGTAGGTCGACCTATTGTGCTGGTGTGTCAACCTGTTGAGAACTTTTAGCCAAAATTGCTTTTCTTTGTTGCATCCACTTGATTTCGTTGCTTCCACATACATTGGTTGAGTTCACAACATTTTGAAATCATGAAGACACGAATTTTCCCTCACATAACTATGGAAGTTTGAAGTTAATTTACGAAGTCTTCATGATGCTCTATAATAAGTCAAGAGGGTCTTGCTCTGATACGTAGCACTCAGGGGATGGACGATTGTTGTTATGTTTAAATGTTGTTATTACCTTAAGTTGAATTATGACTTATGTCATACCCCAAATTTGTCCTACCCTATTTATCTGGCTTACAATCCATATACATACATCATTTAGGTCATGACCCAATTCATGCATTCATATCTTTGTTACTATCCCAAAGGGTCGCAAGAAAGAGGCTCCTGGTATAAGGAGTTTCTGATCAAATATAAGGATCAGAGATCTAATCCTGTGGCATTATCATTTATGAGGGCTTCCTTGGATCAGGGTTTTCTCACCTTCAATTCAGAGCATTGGTCAGAAAGTACAAGCTTGCTATTCACCTGATTATCCTGAATTAAGGTTTCCTGACCAAAGTCAACACAGTTGACTTTTTGGTCAACACATTGATCAAGAGCTGATTTCATGAAGGGAGATGGTATGAGGACTGTGAAGGATAGAAAAACACTTAGAAAGGGGGGGGGGGGGGGGGGGTTTGAATAAGTGTACTTTAAAAACTCTTAAGATAAAAAACAATTGCACAATGATTTTTATCCTGGTTCGTTGTTAACGAAACTACTCCAGTCCACCCCCTTAGAGTGATTTACCTCACCTGAGGATTTAATACACTAATCACACAAGATTACAATGATTTTCCACTTAGATACCCTCTAAGTCTTCTAGAGTATTCTGATCACAACCTGATCACTCTAGGAACACAATGCTTAGATACCCTCTAAGACTTTCTAGAGAATCCGATCACAACTTGATCTCCTCTAGTTCTTTAAAAACAAATGTAAACAAATTCTTACAAGAGTATTACAATGCTTCTTAAAAGCTATAATCACAATTGTGATATTTCTCTTAAAGTTTAAGCTTAATCTCACTAAGATATTACAACAGTAATGAAGTGAGGTTGAAGATGAAGTTTGAGAGCTTTTGAATTTGACAGCGTTTCTGTATGTTTGGGCAAAGTTATATTCAGCTTCTCATCAGAACTTCTATTTATAGGCGTTTGAGAAGATGACCGTTGGGAGCGTTTCTGTATGATTTGCACAGTTACCTAGGGCGGCGTCTCCTCAACTGTACGCATGCTTGTCCAAAAAGAGTGAACACGTGTTCATCTTCTGGAACAACTGGTGACAGCTGTTTTACTTTAAAAGAGATTCTGAATCAACTTAGATAATGAAGCGTTAGTAATAACAGAATCAGAACTTCTAATTGTTCACTATCATAACTTCTTATAAGAAGATAATCCAAACACATTTCAGAGCTTATCCATACGTCAGAAATTCTCATCTTCTCATTCTGGGCAATTGTTCTGACTACCATTTTTTAGAAAGGATCTAGTTCTGATAGGATCATCTTTCTTTCCAAGAATGACATCTTCTGAGTGAGCAAAAGTTAGTCTTGAAGATCTTCTGACTGTTGGCCCTTCAAAAATTCTGAGATTCTCTAAAGACGCAGCAACTTGATCTTCTGATCCTTTGCTTCTGAGATTTTCAGCTTCTGATACTTTGCTTCTTGGTTCTTCAGCTTCTGAGATTGAGATATCTATATCTGCAAAATTCTCAAACTGCTTTGGCTTTTCAAGACCAAGCTTATCATCAAATCTGATATTGATTGATTCTTCTACAACCAATGTTTCAGTATTGTATACTCTGCAGCCTTTAGAGCGTTCAGAATATCCAAGAAGGAAATACTTTTGTGCCTTAGAATCAAACTTACCAAGATGATCTTTAGTATTCAGAATGAAACAAACACATCCAAAAGGATGAAAATATGAAATGTTGGGCTTTCTGTTCTTCCACAATTCATAAGGAGTCTTATTTAGAATAGGTCTTATCGAGATTCTATTCTGAATATAACATGCAGTATTTATTGCTTCTGCCCAGAAGTGCATAGCCATATTGGTTTCATTGATCATGGTTCTGGCCATTTCTTATAGAGTCCTATTCTTTCGCTCTACAACTCCATTTTGCTGTGGAGTTCTAGAGCAAGAGAAATCATGGGCAATACCATTTTCTTTGAAGAACTCCTCAAAGAATTTGTTCTCAAATTTGCCACCATGATCACTTCTGACCTTTATGATTTTGCACTCCTTCTCAGATTGAATCTGAGTGCAGAATTTAAAGAACACTGAATGAGACTCATCCTTGTGTTTTAAGAACTTTACCCATGTCCAGCGGCTATAATCATCTACGATGACTAATCCATATTTCTTCCCTCTGACAGATGCTGATTTGACTGGGCCAAACAGATCAATGTGCAGAAGTTCTAACGGCCTAGAGGAAGAGACAACATTCTTAGATTTGAATGCAGGTTTGGAGAACTTGCCCTTCTGACATGCTTCGCAAAGAGCATCTGATTTGTATTTCAGATTTGGGAGTCCTCTGACCAGATTTAGTTTGTTAATCTGAGAAATATTTCTCAAACTAGCATGGCCTAATCTTCTGTGCCAGACCCATTGCTCTTCAGAAACAGACATAAGGCAAGTCACCTTCTGCTTCTCAAGATCAGAAAGATCAATCTTATAAATGTTGTTCTTTCTCTTGCCTGTAAATAGGATTGATCCATCCTTCTGACTTACAGCCTTGCAAGACTTTTGATTGAAGATTATGTCATAACCATTGTCACTTAATTGACTTATGGACAATAAGTTATGCGCTAATCCTTCTACAAGAAGTACATTAGATATGGAAAGAGAGTTACCAGTACTTATGGTTCCAGAGCCAATTAGCTTGCCCTTCTGATATCTCCAAACTTGACTTCTCCACCAGACTTAAGCACCAGGTCTTGGAACATAGACCTTCTTCCCGTCATGTGTCGCGAGCACCTAGAGTCCAGGTACCATGACATGTTATGCTTTGTCTTCTTTGCTGCCAAGGATATCTGCAACAAAAATTATCTTCTCCTTAGGTACCCACAACTTCTTGGGTCCTTTCTTGTTAGTTTTCCTCAAGTTCTGATTGAACTTGAGTTTAGCATGATAAACAACAGGAGGTACAACATGATATTCCTTAGGTTTAGCAGCATGATATTTTCTAGGTTGTGTCACATGCTTCTTAGTGTGTGTAGCATGAAAGCTTTTGGCATGTGAAATGAGCCTAATATCATGTGAGTGGCCATATTTGAACTGATCATACAATGGCTTGTATGTGATTTTCATATCATCTACAGGTTCAAATTTATGTGGGATATCACCCTCATAGCCAACGCCAATCCTTTTGTTTCCCGAAACACCATATATCATAGAAGCAAGATGACTTCTGCCAATACTTCTAGATAAGAACTTTCTAAAACTCGAGTCATATTCTTTCAGAATATGATTGAGACTAGGAATGGATTTTTTTGAGTCAGAAGGAGATCCAATATCTTTGGATAATTTTAAAACTTTTTCCTTCAGTTCAGAATTTTCCACTTCTAGCTTCTTAGTTTCAGAATCAAATAGCTTTTTCAGCTTTTTGTATTTGATACTAAGATGAGCCTTGAGTTCCATAAGTTCTATTAAACTGGAAACTAACTCTTCTCTAGATAGTTCAGAAAATACCTCTTCAGAATCTAATTCTGATGTAGATTCTGATCCATCATCAACTGTGGCCATCAGTGCAATGTTTGCCTGCTCGCCTTCAGAGTCTGATTCTGATTCTGAATCTGAATCATCCCACGTTGCCATAAGTCCTTTCTTCTTATGAAACTTTTTTTTGGAATTTTCCTTCTGAAGTTTTGGACACTCATTCTTGTAGTGACCAGGCTCATTGCATTCATAGCATGTGACCTTCTTCTTGTCAGATCTTCTGCTTCCAGAAGATTCTCCTTTTTCAAGCTTCTTAGAACTTCTGAAGTTCTTGAACTTCCTATGCTTGCTTTTCCAGAGTTGGTTTACCCTTCTGGAGATCATGGACAGTTCATCTTCTTCTTCTGATTCTGATTCTTCAGAATCTTGTTCTTCTGCCTGAAAAGCGTTAGTGCATTTTTTATAATTAGATTTTAATGCAATAGACTTACCTTTCTTTTGAGGTTCATTAGCATCTAGCTCTATTTCATGACTTCTCAGAGCACTGATCAATTCTTCAAGAGAAACTTCATTCAGATTCTTGGCAATTTTGAAAGCAGTCACTATAGGACCCCATCTTCTTGGCAAGCTTATGATGATCTTCTTGACATGATCAGCCTTGGTGTATCCCTTGTTAAGAACTCTTAACCCAGCAGTTAGCATTTGAAATCTTGAGAACATTTTCTCAATGTTTTCATCATCCTCCATCTTGAAGGCTTCATATTTCTGGATCAAGGCAAGAGCTTTGGTCTCCTTGACTTGGGCATTTCCTTCATGAATCATTTTCAATGATTCATATATATCATAGGCAGTTTCCCTGTTAGATATCTTCTCATATTCAGCATGAGAGATAGCATTCAGCAAAACAGTCCTACACTTGTGATGATTTTTGAATAGCTTCTTTTGATCATCACTCATCTTTTGTCTTGAGAGCTTTACACCACTAGCTTTCACTGGATGTTTGTAACCATCCACCAGAAGATCCCATAAGTCACCATCTAAACCAAGAAAGTAACTTTCGAGTTTATCTTTCCAATATTCAAAGTTTTCACCATCGAATACTGGTGGTCTAGTGTAGCCATTGTTTCCATTGTTGTATTGCTCAGTAGAGCCAGAAGTAGATGTAGGTGTTGGAGTCTCACCAGCCATCTTGACTTAAGCATTTTTCTCTTCCTGAATCTTTTCTAAACACGGTTAAGTGCTTGCACCTTAGAACCGGCGCTCTGATGCCAATTGAAGGATAGAAAAACACTTAGAAAGGGGGGGTTTGAATAAGTGTACTTTAAAAACTCTTAAGATAAAAAACAATTGCACAATGATTTTTATCCTGGTTCGTTGTTAACGAAACTACTCCAGTCCACCCCCTTAGAGTGATTTACCTCACCTGAGGATTTAATACACTAATCACACAAGATTACAATGGTTTTCCACTTAGATACCCTCTAAGTCTTCTAGAGTATTCTAATCACAACCTGATCACTCTAGGAACACAATGCTTAGATACCCTCTAAGACTTTCTAGAGAATCTGATCACAACTTGATCTCCTCTAGTTCTTTACAAATAAATGTAAACAAATTCTTACAAGAGTATTACAATGCTTCTTAAAAGCTATAATCACAACTGTGATATTTCTCTTAAAGTTTAAGCTTAATCTCACTAAGATATTACAACAGTAATGAAGTGAGGTTGAAGATGAAGTTTGAGAGCTTTTGAATTTGACAGCGTTTCTGTATGGTTGCGCAAAGTTATATTCAGCTTCTCATCAGAACTTCTATTTATAGGCGTTTGAGAAGATGACCGTTGGGAGCATTTAATGCGTTGCATGATCCGTACAACATTGCATTTAATGTTTCACTCTTTTGTCAACTACCTCGAGCCTTTCTTTTCCTGCTTTAACTGGCGTTGCCTTTAATAGCTTCTAACGTTCCTTTTGTCAGTCAGCGTAGCCTGCCATCTTGTACTTTCTTCTGATCTGATCTTTGTTGATACATCGTTTGAATATATCAGAGTCAAACAGCTTGGTGCAGAGCATCTTCTTGTCTTCTGACCTTGAAGTGCTTCTAGCGTGATACCATGAGAACTTCAGTGCTTCTGCTTCTGATCTCAAGTTCTTCTGATGCTTCAATAGACCGTGTTCTGATTCTGCTTGACCATCTTATGATTTCTTGCGAGAGCATGTTCTGATGTTGCATACTTGAACCTTCTGAGTCAGTGCTTCTTGCACTGATTTTGTGCATACTCTTTATATATTTCTTGAAATGGAAATTGCATAGAATTAGAGTACCACATTGTCTCAAGCAAAATTCATATACATTGTTATCATCAAAACTAAGAATATTGATCAGAACAAATCTTGTTCTAACAGACTGTGTGGAAGTGTTCAGTTGATTACCATTGGTTGGAAACTAATTAATCGGGAATTTCATTAAGATCGGAGAAAAATCAGAACAATTGACTTTTGGGTCAAAATCAGGTCAATCACTCAAATATTGACTTTTGGTGGAAAATCGGTCAAGAAAAGTCAAAGAATGAATAAAATCAGGAGTTTGACAAAAGTTGCCAAAATAGAAAAAAATAAAAAATGGAAAGTTTTCATACTTAGAAAATATTTTGGCTCTTGAAAGTTTGATGAACAGTCCACTTCACCATCCGTTTACAAGTGGCAAATGACATTTTTGGAAAAATTTCCAACATCAAAGTTGTTCTTCTCATGGAGGAGAACAACTTTGTAGTTGGACACTTTTTCATTTGAAGCTTGGTTGAAGAGTTATTAAGGTTTGAAGTTGAGATTTTTCACTTGGATCAAGTCACAAAGCTGGGCAGATTTTAGGCCAGACGTGAAGCATTTCATCAAACATGTGATGTGCCATATTTGAAGATAATTTCAGAGCAATGCAAAGGCCCTACAAATGAAAACTTGGTATGCATCTATTCTTTGCCATGTCCTATACACAATGAAACAAGAACCAAGTCAATTGAGTAGATATTGAATCAATTGTGAGTGCTCAAAGTCACACTCTGACCAAGCCATGCATTTACAAGAATCTGGGCCAGAGGTCAGGGCACACGCAAGACATTTTCACAAGCATGTGGCGTGTCATTTTTGAAGTTGATTTTAAAGAGTTCTAAGCATCTTCCAGAGCCAACTCCAATGTAAATCTCTTCCTTGTCATGCTCTCTTTCCAACAAGCCATAGATGGCAACCATTGAATACATGTGGACCAAGATAAAAGGTCTCAAAATCGTACTCCCATATGACCAAGTGTTGGCATCTTGCTAGGCCAGGGATGAGTCATGCGCGCGCAAGGCCTTAGCAGTGGTAGCAACACAAGTTCATGGTTATTTTTCTACCATTTCCAAGCCTCTTCCCAAGGATTGTCAAACAGGGAAATTACTCTATGCCATGCACTCTTTAAATTGGCCCCAAGATTGAATCATTTGAAGGCTTGTAGTTAGAGTTATTGGTTCACAAAGTGGGTGCCATGAGTATTCTTCTAATAAGCAACACACAAATTCTTGCAACACAATCATTCCACATAAGCCCATGCATGAGAGCTGGTACGTAAAAGCCAAAGAGAAGCTTGCCATAAACAACAACAACTTGTCCATTAAGTGTAGAAGAAATGATACACTATGCTACACTCATCCTCACCACATATACCATGCACCTTTACACTATAAAAAAGAAACTCCCTTCATAAACTCACATTACAATCTCTCACATTTTCTCATTTTTCTAAAAGCTCTCTCTCCTCACTCTCTTCTTCTCTCCCGTTTTTTTTCTCCTCCATCCCTCACCTTCGAAGTTTGTTACATCTTGTAACAAACTTTAACAAACTCCAAACAACCACCATAACCACCACCACTGCGTCTTCGTCATCACTATGGCCAAAACCTTCATCTTCCCTCTTGTATTTGGCATCTATTCCGATCTCTATCACTAAGCTCCGGTCTCACAACAAGGGTTCTCATACTACCTGAGTTCCAAGCTTGAAGGAAGATTCTGAGTCTTTTTATCAGAGGGTGTTTGTGTGCATAGGCTATCATTCATCGTCCTCACCTTCGAGATCTGAATCCGAGGCGTCAAGAGTTGAAGTTTCCCGAAGGTCTTCATTCAAGAACTCTTCCAGGTAAACTCTCAGAACTCTCAGCATTTTATCCATGTACTTAGGCCATATGCATCTATGTTGCATTCATAACTCTCTGCTATTTGTGTTGATTCTTGATTCTGGAAATGCGATTCGGTTTGCACGTTGTTATGTATGTTTGCTTGCTTAAATCATGCGTATGAACTCAGGGTTTGATCATGAACGCTTTGCTGTGATTAATTTGGCTTTTTAGTGAGACTGTTGTGTAGTTAGGGTTCATAAGACGGCTTCGGTTTTGATTATAGGGACTTTATATGAGAAAATTGAGCTCGGATTCACGTTCTACGCGAAAATCCGAGGGGGACTGTGGTAGTTTAGTTAGGTTTTAGGCACGTGACGGTGATTCGTGGTGGTGATTCCACCGGAGAAGACGACCAGAGTTTGTCCCCGGCGTCTGGTTCACGTGCATGGAGTTGGATCCATTAGGTGACGTGGCGCAGTGCTGTTGGTTTGTCATTTTGTTTTTGGCTTATTACAATCATTGGCTCACTACCTGGCGCATCCTGATTGGTCAGCTTGTTTTTTGTCTTACTTGACTTAAAGTATCTTGACCCAATTGATATAATGTTCACTTTTTGTCATGTTATGTTTAATCAAATAATAATGTCACAAATAGAATAAATGAAAGTGAAATAAAAATGTGGATTATTTGAGATAATGAGTGGCTTGTGTGAGTGGGCCACGAGATTAGCTGGGCCTGTAACATTTCTGAAGTTATACCCTTGCCTCACTAATACATCACCACGCAATGGACCTGGGCCTCCATGCGCCCATGCTTTCTCCACCCCCGGTTTCCTGGCCCATTTTACAGTTAACCAACTTTAACTCATTTTCTAATTGCTGTTGCACCCCCTGGTAGTGTAGATTTTAGTTTATTTTAATTCTTTGTTTTCCTTTAACTTTTAACTTATAATTCCTTTTTCTTTCAAGTAAAAAATACATAAAAATAGTTTTTAGGTATTTTAGGGTATGTAAAAAATTGTCTTGATTTTTTTTGTTAATTTTTCTTAATTGTTTTAATACTTTTAATAAATCTTTTTTTCTTTAAATATACTTGAATTTTCTTTGTTTTGATACCTCCTTGTAATTAATTTGTTAATAGACTTAGGAGTTAAATTTAGTCTCAATTTTTTACATAGATTTAATTGATACATGTATGTTTGGAAATACAACTTTATTTGTTATAGTTCTCAATTCTTGAATGGCTTTATATTGAATTTCTTTTACCTATTCCATGTGTTGTTGAAGGATAGAAAAACACTTAGAAAGGGGGGATTGAATAAGTGTGACTTCAAAAACTTGGAAGATAAAAACAATGAACACAATTAATTTTATCCTGGTTCGTTGTTAACGAAACTACTCCAGTCCACCCCCTTAGAGTGATTTACCTCAACTGAGAATTTAATCCTCTAATCGAACTGATTACAATGGTTATCCACTTAGAAACCTTCTAAGTCTTCTAGAGTATACAGATCACAACTTGATCACTCTAGGAATTCTTCTAGAGTCTACAGATCACAACTTGATCACTCTAGGAACCTTTTACAAACAATGTAAAATAATTTTTACAAGAGTATAGATTTGCTTCTAATAATGCTGTAATCACAACTGTGATATTTCTCTTAAGTTCTAAGCTTAACACTCACTAAATATTACAAGAGTTTGTGAGGTTGAAGATGAAGTTTGTGAGCTTTGATTTTGACAGTGTTTCAGTATTTTGCACAAATGTTCTTCTTTGCTTCTGATCAGAACTTCTATTTATAGGCGCTGAGAGGAAATGACCGTTGGGAGCATTTAATGCTTTGTGTGAATAGTACAGCTTTGTATTTAATGTTTCACACTTTTGTCAACTACCTCGAGCCTTGCTTTTGCTGCTTTTACTGACTTTGCCTTTTGTAGCTTCTAACGTTCCTTTTGTCGGTTAGAGATTAGACGTTTCAGCCTTTCATCTTGTACTTTCTTCTGGACTCAGATTTTGTAGATTAACAACGTTTGAATATCAAAGTCAACAGCTTTGGTGCATAGCATCTTCTTGTCTTCTGACTTTGAAGAGCTTGAGCGTGATACCATCAGAACTTCAGAGTTTCTGCTTCTGACTTCATTCTTCTGATGCTTTCAGTTCATGCTTTGATTCTGCTTGACCATCTTCTGATGTCTTGCCAGAGCATGTTCTGATGAAGCCATCCAGAACCTTCTGAGTCAGTTGCTTCTGAGCGCTGATTTGTGCATACTCTTTATATATTTCATGAAATGGAAAATGCAAAGGATTAGAGTACCACATTATCTTATACAAAATTCATATATAATGTTATCATCAAAACACAGAATATTGATCAGAATAAATCTTGTTCTAATAATCTCCCCCTTTTTGATGATGACAAAAACATATATAATTGATATGAATTTGTATCCAGAATATCAGATGAACAAGGACAATTACACAGATATAGCATAAGCATATAATCAGAGTGTGTGAATATCTCTCCCCCTAAGATTAACAATCTCCCCTTGAAATTAATACTAGAAGAATTTATAAATAAAATACTTCCCTGAGTATTTTTCCATTTCAGTTGAGACTTTCACGTAGAATAGAACTTCAGAATATTCAGAGCTTCTTCTTCAGAGCTTCCATTGGACAGCTGCAGAGCTTTGAATTTTCCCTTTGTAATCAATTGTATCAGAGCATACTTGATTGTATCAGAGCATCTTCTTTCTTCTGATGTTGAAGCTTCAGAGCACTAAGCTTGCTTCAATTCTTTAAGAGCATTCTTTTCCTTAGACTTGCTTTTCCCCATGTATTTTCTTCTCACGTTGAGCATTGACCAGAATATCTCATTCCTGCAAAACTATCAAAGACAGAAAAACTTGCAAATAATGTTAGGAATGTTGAGACTTAATCCCAGCAACTAATATAATAAATCAATTCAATTATCATATTTCTCCCCCTTTTTGTCATAACATCAAAAAGCAAAAAGACTCAGATGAACAAAACACAAAGAGTGAAGAAAGAAAAGATAATTTTTCATTGATAATTATCAGAAGATAGGAGTACAGAAACAAATGCAATTCAAGCAGATGCAAAAAACAAAGAAATAAACTAAGACACAAGGCAGACTACGACTGGCTAAGCTTAGAAGCTAAAACGGCCAGAAGGTACTTAATCTCAGCAGTGTCTTCAACTTGCTTCTGAGTAGCTTCCTTCTGATCCTTCATAAAAGATCTGAACTCAGCATGAGTATCCTCGTGCTTGTCTAGACGAGTAGAAAAACTTGCTTGATTCTGTTGAAGCTTGTCTATAGTGTTCATCAGAACAGAGACAAAAGGTCCAGCAGGAGCAGCATTAAAGCTGTTGTTCATAGCAGGAGGATATGCACCAGCTTCAACCATAAGAACATCTCCATGATTTTCCTCAATAGGAATTTCTTCAGAAGGATGTTCTAGGCCATCAAGAATTGCAGCCCGATTCTCTGGAGGTGTTGGAGCAACAGGCTCTAGAGGGTATTCAACTTCTGGATATACCATATTTGGTGCTTTAGAATAGGGGTGCTCCCTTAACCAGTTGAATAAGAACTGAAAGTCTCCCGCCAGAACCTTGTAAGGATGTGGCGTCCACACAACCATTGCCAGAGGATTCTCTTCTTCTGCAAGCTCATCTACAAACTCTTTCTCTTCAAGAGGCTTCCAGCTGGTGATGGGATGGTAGTATCTTCCATCATCATACTCTAGAAGGTATCCAGAAGGACCAGGAGCAGCAGCTAGACACTCTTTCTGAAGATTCAGAAAGTCAGATTGAATCTCCCTTCTAAAAGCTCTCCAGAGCTTCCCAGCAGCTACATGATCCATCTTGGAGTCATGAGCAACCTTCAGAGCATATAACCCTGTTCGTACCTTATACTTTAATAATTCAAAACACATATCAACAGAGGGTTCAGGAGGGTAGCTTCTGAAATGGGTGATTGGAGAGTCTGGGTTAAGAACAAAGTAGGGTTCAGGTTCTCTAGATAGTAAAACAGAGGTGGTAGAAGATGATGAAGAATCTGCTGTGGAGAAGGTTGAGGGATCATTTAATGGTGAGATAGCATAAGGAATGGAGGTGGTTGAGAAAAATTTTTCAGAAGGAATTTGTGGAAAGACAACATTTAGAGGTTGGGGGTCAAGATTTGGTAGTGGATGGTGTCTTTTAGAAGTGGTGGAAGAAGATGGAAGGTCAGAGGAAGGTGGTCTTTTCTGAGGGGGAAGGTCAGAGGTAGACTGTAAACAAGAGGTGTCAACATTGTCTATATCTTCTATGAGCTTCTGAAGCTGTTCAGAAGTTCTAGGTATTTTTAGGGATTTTGTTGATACTTGTTCATAATTAGTATTAATAGGTACAGAATCAGAGATAACAATACCTGAAGATTTCTTATGCTTCTTGACTTTCTTAGCATCAGGTCCTTCTTCTGTAACCTTTCTCTTCAGCTTTTTCTATTTCTTCTTCTTATCCTTTTTCTGTAATTCCTCCAAGGATGGAAGAGTTCTTCCACGAATCCATTCAGGATCAATATCTGATCTTTCCTTAACACAGAATTTCAAATATAGTTTAACAGATTCTGCCAATTCTTCATTGTACAAAGGAGAGAAATCAACAACAAGATTTCTTCTTGTCAGAACATCAAAAGGTGCTTGAGGAGTTGTGGTTACTTTCTCAATAAGTTTCATTCTCCTTGGAGTGTGAGCATTCAGAATGCATCCACAAACTGCAGTCAGATGTTTAGAGCCATTGGGATTCACCAAGCACCTTGGGAATGTCTGATATCAATCACCTTCTGATATCAATCTTATGACATTCTGATTGATATCAGACATTCTGCAGTCAGATGTTAGAACGTCTAAAATTCCTTAACCAAAGCAGGGTAAACTGGTCCAATTAGACGATCAAAGTAGTTTGCCCATCCTTGAACCATCATGCCTATTTTGATTTTGAAATCATGTGCTTGCAGATTTTCAAAATCAACCATGGATTCACAGAGAACTTCCAGTTCATCTTGAGGAACCAAACATGTCTTCAAAGGAGCAGTTACAAATTTCTTTTGTTGTTCTAATCTTGAAGATGAAACCTTGCGTTGAACATTTGATGAGGAAGCCATTGGATCAGTACTGAGATTTCTGGGTTTCGTAACTTTAGGGTTTTTGAAGAGAGAGAAAAAGAGGCAAAAATGCATAAACAATGAACAATGAAGATGAATGGAAAGAGATGAAATGATAGAGAGATGTGTTTATATAGACACAGATTTGAAATAATATGCAATGAAATTCTGAATGAAGGAGATTACAGAATTTGAATCAAATGCATTTAATGTTGAGTGGCGTTAAGGGAAAACGTGATATTTGAAATGATTTGCACAATTACCTAGGGCGGCATCTCATCAACTGCACACATGTTTGTCCCTTCAGAATGAACACGTGTTCATCATCTGGAATAGCTGGTGACAGTTGTTTTGCTTTAAAATAAATTCTTAATCAACTTAGACATATGAAACGTTAGCAATAACAAAATCAGAATATCTAATTGATAAACAAGTTCAGAATATCTGTTAAGAAAATAAATAAGCATTTCAAATCTAATCCATATATCAGAACTTCTCATCCTTTCATTCTGGGCATAAATCCATACTGATATTCATCAGACTTAACTTAAACCTATCTTCAGCAAGGGGTTTTGTAAAGATATCAACCCACTGATGTTCTGTATCCACAAAGTTTAAAGAAAGAACACCCTTCTGAACATAGTCCCTAATGAAGTGATGTTTGATCTCAATATGTTTAGCTTTGGAATGTAAGATAGGATTCTTAGATAAACAAATAGAAGAAGTATTATCACAGAAGATAGGAATGTTACTCTCATATATCTGATAATCTTCTAGCTGACTCTTCATCCAGAGCATCTGTGTACTACATCCAGTAGCAGCAACATATTCTGCTTCTGTTGTAGAGAGGGCAATTATGGCTTGCTTCTTGCTGTACCAAGAGATCAGAAGACTTCCCAGAAATTGACAACTACCAGAAGTACTTTTCCTTTCAACTCTATCTCCAGCGTAATCAGCATCACAAAATCCTACTAAGTTGTATTCTTCAGATCTTTTGTATACTAAACCAACATTAGTAGTACCTTTCAGATACCTCTTAACAACAGTTAAGTGAGATTCTCTAGGATCTGATTGGAATCTAGCACACATGCATACACTGAATATAATATCAAGTCTAGAAGCAGTAAGATATAGAAGAGATCCAATCATACCTCTGTAGAGCTTCTGATCTACCTTCTTACTTACCTCCTCCTTACCTAATACACACGTTGGATGCATAGGAGTCTTTGCTTCTTTGCTTTCTGAAAGATTAAACTTCTTCAGAAGTTCTTTCACATACTTGGTCTGATGAACATAAGTTCCTTCAGAAGTTTGATTGATCTGGATCCCAAGGAAATACTTGAGTTCTCCAATCATGCTCATTTCAACCTCTGCCTACATAGACTTAGCAAACTCCTTTCCAAGTGTAGCTTTAGATGTTCCAAATATGATATCATCAACATAAATTTGGCAAATTAAAATATCCTTTTTAAAGGTTTTACAGAAGAGGGTTGTATCCACTTGTCCTCTAGTGAAACCATTATCCAGAAGGAAAGAACTTAATCTTTCATACCAAGCTCTGGGAGCTTGCTTCAGGCCATATAATGATTTCTTTAATTTGAAAACATGTTTTGGAGACTTAGAGTCTTCAAAACCAGGAGGTTGGTGGACATATACTTCCTCATCTATATAACCATTTAAGAAGGCACTCTTAACATCCATCTGATATAGAGTGATGTTATGTTGAGTGGCAAATGAAATTAATAAGAGAATAGATTCTAACCTGGCCACTAGTGCAAAGGTTTCTGTATAGTCAATGCCTTCTTGCTGACTATAGCCCTGAGCAACCAGTCTAGCTTTGTTTCTTACAACTTCTCCTTTTTTTCTTAGCTTGTTTCTGAAGACCCACTTAGTTTCAATGATGTTAAGTCCTTTTGGTCTTGGAACTAGATCCCAAACATCATTCCTTGTAAACTGATTTAGTTCTTCTTGCATGGCAATTATCCAGTCAGCATCCTCTAGAGCTAGATCAACAGAAGTTGGCTCAATCAGAGATACTAGACCAAATTGACATTCTGCATTGTTCTTAAGGAATTCTCTTGTTCTGATAGGATCATCTTTCTTTCCAATGATAACATCTTCTGGATGAGCAGAGTTGAGTCTAGAAGATTTTCTGGGTGTTGGCTCTTCAGATATTCTGAGATTCTCTATTGAAGCAGCAACTTGATCTTCTGAAACCTTGCTTCTGGGTTCTTCAGGATCTCAGTTAGAGATTTCTATATCTGCAAAATTCTCAAACTGTATGGCTTTTCAAGACCAAGCTTATCATCAAATCTGGTATTGATTGACTCTTCCACTACAAGAGTTTCAGTATTGTATACTTTGTAGGCTTTTGAGCGTTCAGAATATCCAAGTAGAAAACACTTCTGAGCTTTAGAATAAAACTTATGCAGATGATCTTTTGTATTCAGAATATAGCATACACATCCAAATGGATGGAAATAAGAAATGTTGGGCTTTCTGTTCTTCCACAATTCATAAGGAGTCTTATTTAGAATAGGTCTTATAGAGATTCTATTCTGAATATAACATGCAGTGTTAATTGCTTCTGCCCAGAAATGCTTAGCCATATTGGTTTCATTGATCATGGTTCTGGCCATTTCTTGTAGAGTCCTATTCTTTCGTTCTACAACTCCATTTTGCTGTGGAGTTATAAGACAAGAGAAATCATGGGAAATACCATTTTCTTTGAAATAAATTTCAAAGAATCTGTTCTCAAATTCACCACCATGATCACTTCTTACCTTTATGATTTTGCATTCCTTCTCAGATTGAATCTGAGTGCAGAAGTCAAAGAACACAGTATGGGACTCATCTGTGTGTTTCAAGAACTTTACCCATGTCCATCTGCTATAGTCGTCTACGATGACTAATCCATATTTCCTCCCTCTGATTGATGTTGTTTTGACTGGGCCAAAAAGATCAATGTGCAGAAGTTCTAGCGGCCTAGAGGAAGTGACAACATTTTTAGACTTGAATGCAGGTTTTGAAAACTTCCCTTTCTGACATGCTTCGCAAAGAGCATCTAATTTATATTTCAGATTAGGGAGTCCTATGACCATATTAAGTTTGTTAATCTGAGAAATCTTTCTCAAATTCGCAAGGCCTAATCTTCTGTGCCAGACCCACTACTCTTCACTAACAGACATAAGGCAAGTAACCTTTTGATTCTTAAGATCATGAAGATCAATCTTATAAATGTTGTTCTTTCTCTTGCCTGTAAATATGACTGAGCCATCCTTCCGACTAATAGCTTTACAAGACTTTTGATTGAAGAAAATGTCATAACCATTGTTACTTAATTGACTTATGGACAATAAGTTATGAGCTAATCCATCTACTAAAAGAACATTAGTTATAGAGGGAGAGTTACCAATGCATATGGTTCCAGAGCCAATAATCTTGCCCTTCTGGTTTCCTCCAAACTTAACTTCTCCAGCAGATTTAAGCTACAGGTCTTGGAACATAGACCTTCTTCCTATCATGTGTCGCGAGCACCCAGAGTCCAGGTACCATGACATGTTTTCCTTTGCCTTTTGAGCCTTGAAGGAGATCTGCAACAGGGATAATCTTTTCCTTAGGTACCCACATTCTTTTGGGTCCTTTTGGGTTATTCTTCTCAAGTTCTGATTGAACTGAGGTTTAGCATAGAATTTATCATAAGATTTTCTAGTGTGTGCAACATAGTTCTTGGTGTGTGTTATGTGGAAACTCTTAGGCTATGTTTGGGAGTTTGGAGGGGAAGGGAGGGAAGGGCTTTGGAAAATAGGAAGAATTGAGTGAAAATAAGAAAAGGATTTTGGGTAGGAGGGTTTTGGAGGGTTTGGTTTTATTCATAACACCAAAAACCCCATAAAATGGGGGAACTCAAAAATTGTATTGAATGAGGGTTTTGGAGGGTTTTGGAGGGCTTACATAAATTATCCAAATATCCTTTAGGTTGTTATATTATTTTGAAAATTAAGAATTTTGTAATGATAATGACTCTTTTATCATTCTAAACAAAATCATTTTTTCAAAAAATGTCAAATATTTTTCTATATTTTTTAAAAAATTCGTTTTCGGAAGCCTTCCCCTCCCCTCCCTTCCAAACTCCCAAACATAGCCTTAGAGTTAGATGTGTGCTTTATATAATGAGAATGGCCAAAATTGAACTGATCATACAAAGGTTTGTATGTAATAACCATTTCATCAACTAGTTCAAGTTTATATGGGGTTTCACCCTCATAGCCTATGCCTATTCTCTTATTTCCACTTACACCATATATCATAGAGGCTAGCTGACTTCTGCCAATACCTCTAGATAGAAACTTCCTGAAACTCAAGTCATATTCCTTAAGAATATTGTTCACACTTGGAATAGACTTTTCTGAACTTGAAGATGATTCAGTATCTTTAGATAGTTTTAAATCTTTTTCTTTAAGTTCAGCATTTTCTATTTCAAGCTTCTTAGTTTCAGATGCAAAGAGCTTTCTTAGCTTTTGTATTTGATACTAAGTTTAGCCTTGATTTCCAGAAGTTCAGTTAAGCTGGAAACAAGCTCATCTCTAGAAAGTTCAGAAAATACCTCTTCAGAATCTGAGTCTGATGTAGATTCTAGTTCATCATCAACAGTGGCCATCAGCGTTATGTTTGTCTGCTCATCTTCAGAGTCTGACTCTTGATCAGAAGAATCTGAGTCATCCCAAGTAGCCATATGACCTTTCTTCTTTTCAAACTTTTTCTTCGGCTTTTCCCTCTGAAGCTTTGGACACTCATTCTTGTAATGTCCTGGCTCTTTACATTCATAGCACGTCACCTTCTTCTTGTCAGATCTTCTGTGTCCAGAAGATTCTCCTCTTTCAGGCCTTTTGAAGTTCTTGAACTTTCTTTGTTTACTTTTCCAGAGTTGATTTACTCTTCTGGATATCATAGAAAGTCCATCTTCTTCTTCTTCTTCTTCTTCTTCTTCTTCTGATTCTGACTCTTTAGAATCTCCTTCTTCAGCCTGAAAAGCATTAGTGCATTTTTTATTATTAGATTTTAATGCAATTGACTTACCTTTCTTCTGATGTTCATTTGCATCCAGCTCTATTTCATGACTCCTCAGGGCACTGATCAGCTCTTCAAGAGAAACTTCATTCAGATTCTTGGCAATCTTGAATGCAGTCACCATTGGGCCCCATCTTCTGGGCAAGCTTCTGATGATCTTCTTGACATGATCAGCCTTGGTGTAGCCTTTATCTAGCACTCTTAATCCAGCAGTCAGAGTTTAGAATCTTGAGAATATTGCTTCAATGTTTTCATCTTCCTCCATCTTGAATGCTTCATACTTCTGGATTAAGGCTAAGGCCTCTGTCTCCTTTACTTGAGAATTACCCTCATGAGTCATCTTTAAAGATTCAAAGATATCATGAGCAGTATCCCTGTTTGTTATCTTCTCATACTCAGCATGAGAGATAGCATTTAGCAATATTGTTCTAGACTTGTGATGATTCTTGAAGTCTTTCTTTTGAGCATCACTCATGGCTTGTCTTGAAACATTGACACCTTGAGTATTAACAGGATGTGTGTAACCATCCAACACTAGATCCCATAAGTCACCATCTTGACAAAGAAAGTAACTTTCGAGTCTATCTTTCCAGTACTCAAAGTTTTCACCATCAAAAACTGGTGGTCTATTATAGCCATTGAAACTATTGCTTCCATTACCATTGTTATTTTGTTCAGGTGTAGGAGTAGATGAAGTTGTTTCAACCATTTCAACTTTGTGTTTTTCTCCTTGAATCTTTTGTCTAACACGGTTAAATGCTTGCACCTAGAACCGGCGCTCTGATGCCAATTGAAGGATAGAAAAACACTTAGAAAGGGGGGGGGGGATTGAATAAGTGTGACTTCAAAAACTTGGAAGATAAAAACAATGAACACAATTATTTTTATCCTGGTTCGTTGTTAACGAAACTACTCCAGTCCACCCCCTTAGAGTGATTTACCTCAACTGAGGATTTAATCCTCTAATCCAACTGATTACAATGGTTATCCACTTAGAAACCTTCTAAGTCTTCTAGAGTATACAGATCACAACTTGATCACTCTAGGAATTCTTCTAGAGTCTACAGTTCACAACTTGATCACTCTAGGAACCTTTTACAAACAATGTAAAATAATGTTAACAAGAGTATAGATTTGCTTCTAATAAAGTTGTAATCACAACTGTGATATTTCTCTTAAATTCTAAGCTTAACACTCACTAAATATTACAAGAGTTTGTGAGGTTGAAGATGAAGTTCGTGAGCTCTGATTTTGACAGAGTTTCAGTATTTTGCACAAATGTTCTTCTTTGCTTCTGATCAGAACTTCTATTTATAGGCGCCGAGGGGAAATGACCGTTGGAAGCATTTAATGCTTTGCGTGAAAAGTACAGCTTTGAATTTAATGTTTCACACTTTGTAGTTTCTAACGTTTCTTTTGTCAGTCAGAGATTAGACGTTTCAGCCTTTCATCTTGTACTTTCTTCGGGACTCGGATTTTGTAGATTAACAACGTTTGAATATCAGAGTCAACAGCTTTGGTGAAGAGCATTTTCTTGTCTTCTGACTTTGAAGAGCTTCAACCTGATACCATCAGAACCTCAGAGCTTCTGCTTCTGACTCATTCTTCTGATGCTTTCAGTTCATGTTCTGATTCTACTTGACCATCTTTTGATGTCTTGCCAGAGCATGTTCTGATGAAGCCATCCAGAACCTTCTGAGTCAGTTGCTTTTGAGCACTGATCTGTGCATACTCTTTATATATTTCCTAAAATGGAAAATGCAAAGGATTAGAGTACCACATTATCTTATACAAAATTCATATATAATTTTATCATCAAAACCTAGAATATTGATCAGAACAAATCTTGTTCTAACAGTTGTTTTTTTAAATAAATTGTATAGTTTTTGTCTATTATTTTGATGCATTTATGCAATGTATAGGTTCTATTAGAGTTAGAATTTCCCTCATACAACTTAGATTAGGGTTAGAATTAGTTCCCTTCTTTCATTCTTTTTTCTTTTCAACTTTTTAAAATACTTAATAAATAAAAGATGTGAATCACGCGTTACTAATAGTGAGAGAGAAATGAGTGGGATTTATCCCCTAATCTGTTTCTCAATCACTTAGTGGGAGAGAAATGAGTGGGATTCATTCCCTAATCTGTTTCTCGATCACTATATAATGGAAGAGAGATGAGTGGGATTCATTCCCTAATCTGTTTCTCTACCGTTATACAATTTTATGTGATTCAAATCGCAATCAAATTTCCCTTAAAAAATACCCAACCAAAAACACTTAAAACACTTAATAAAGGTTCAGAATTAAAACAAAGTAGAGCAGTAGTGAGTGGCCCGGTATTGGGAACTGTTCATCACTTATCTACCCTAAAAGACACAAACCAATCCCTCTCTTTCTTCTTTCAAAGGGCAATGTTACTTCCGCTCCAACGCATCGTAGGTCGATCCCTTATGCAAGAGCGCGGACGTTAACTCCGCCCAACTAAAAAACACAAAACAAACAGAAAATCTTGAGCCGAGCTACGGTAACTCTAATTCCTGAAAAGGATACGTAGGCAGCAGGGTAAGGCTCGTGCGAGTACAATTCTTTCTTTTCCCTACATTTTGCATGCATTCGCATGTAAGCATAGACTTTAGATACACCCTTTAGATAGAAACAAACGTAGGTGGATACCATCGAGTACGATGGGCGTGATGGGTGCTAATACCTTCCCCTTGTGTAACCGACTCCCGTACCTAGATTCTCTGGTCGCAAGACCCTGTCCTTATTCTGAGTTAGGTTTTCTAATATTCCTTTCCCTTATGGGACAAATATATTGGTGGCAACTATGTTCATTTTTCGCGAGCGTGCAACATCTGGAGACTCTACTAGAGGCGTGATAGACCTGTGCTGGTCCATTCTTAGCGAGTCGATCCTAGCCTTTGTTTGTTTCGTTTATTGGGTTTTTTTTTGTTTGTTTATATGTTTACATACTATATATATATATATGTGCTTGCATATCATGTCTATTTTCCTACTTGCATTCATGTTTACTTTCCGCGTGCATCTGGACTTATGGGTCCCTGTCGGAGCCACATATTTTCTTTGTTTGCAGGTTGGGTGGGATGTTCTATGAGGTAAAAGGCCCAATAGACAGGCTAGGAGTGCACTCTAGGTACCCTAGGATAGAGTGGGAGCATGGTTTGTCTCGAGGTGTACGCCTCAGGATGGATTATGTGACTACGAGCAGAGCAGTGGTTTCAAATAGAGGTATTATCGTCACCCGCATCCGTGCTGTGACGGTGCTTACCTTCGGGCGACCGTATACTGCGTTTCATGACCTTACCCTGACCTAGATTCACCCGTGAGTGAGGAGGGATATACATGATAGGTACCGTTGGTGACTGTTCAGTTTTGTTAGTGACTATTATTCCTATGGTTCTGAGATACCTATGCCGGACCTTTGATCTCATGACATCTGACCTACATCAGTTATTAAGAGGATTGTACAGTGGTTACTAAGATTATATGGGCCTTGATCCCATGCTTTTGAATTGCATAACATCATTGCTTTACCCATTTCATTTGTAAGGGATTCTAAAGTCTGTTTCCAAAAATAAAAAAAATAAAAAAAGAAAGGAAAAGATACTCCATTTAAAAAGGCTTTGATTTCAAAAAGAGGAAAAAAGAAAATGAAAGTGTGTGAAAAGACTTTAGGATCTCTCATAAGTAAAACATGCATTCATACTATCATGCATTTCATGGTTCTTTCAGAGACTTATGAGACCCTTTCTATTCAGATTTCAAGATCAACCACATATTTGACTTTTCACTGCCATGTGCTCCGAGATCAACTATCCGCAACAAAGTGGATGAGATGAGGGCCCAGATGGGTCATCTTATGATGAAGATGCAAGTTTTGACCTATGATCTGGGTATGTTAAAGGATGAAAATAGTCAGTTGAAAACACAGATGAGTCTAGTCATGGAAACTCTGAAAAAGGTACTAAGAAAGAAAGGTGATGTAGTCCCTGCTGCTGCAACTAAAATTGTTAATCTCTCATCTCCAATAGGATTTCTTTCCATTCATGGGATGCCTCAAGGAGTTCTTCCTCAACCTCAAGTGCCAGAACCTTCCCGTCAAACGGTTCATGTTCCTATAATGAATCAGGAGGGCCAAATGTATGGACAAAGTCCTGAGATGCCCGAGAAAGTTTTTGATTCGATTCCGATACCCTGTGCTCAGTTGCTCCCTCACTTGCTAGAACTTCAATTGGTTAGGCTACGCAATTTGCCTGTGACTAAAAACCTCTCCCTTGACTATGATGCCAATGCTCACTGCAAGTTCCATTATGGGGCACTCGGTCATGATATTGAGAATTGTAGGGCACTAAAGTATCACATTCAAGATCTCATTGACTCAAAAGTGATTTTGTTCACCCCCGAGGGTATGAATGTTCAAGGCAAGGTGATCCCAACTATGGTGGAAGAAAAGGTCGATTCATACTTCTATGCCTGATCTACTTCAGGTCAGAAGCACAATACACCGTCTTGGATTCCCAATCCTCCACTTTACCAGTCTTTGATTGTTTCTTATCCAAATCAATAAAGGAAGACACATGGCATATTGGGTATTCGAACCGTCACCAACTACAGAATTGCCCTCAGAAGAGACAACATAGACCAAATACCCATGCCTTATGGTCAATTGCTGCTTCAGTTGCTCAACCCCTGTGTGATTGGATTGAGGTAACGATTCCCTCCTCCTGCCGAATCTCCGCCAGGATATGATAGGGATGCGAGATGTGAGTTCCATTCAGGAACGCCTGGCCATTCAGTTGAAAATTGCAGGGCATTAAAGAACCAGGTACAAGATTTGATTGAGTTAGGGCTTATTACCTTCACTTCAGATGGCATATACATAAATTGAAGAGTTCATGCCCAAATGAATGTCCGTATTACATAAAGCTTCCCCAAAAAACAATAAGCCCAGACGGAGTCAAGCCTCCTCAACAATGGCAATCATCATTTCATTTCTGTATTCTCGTTTGCAATATTCCTTGTTTTGTTGAAAGTTACTTACATGATTAAACTCGTTGATATGATGATAATAATAAAAGAACCACAAATTCTTGGACAACTTCGTCGGAATCCTTTTCCAAGTGGTAATCAAGAGTGTTCTGTAGAAGAATTTCTCATTTTCAAGGTTCTTGTGCTCAGTTGTATCCCTAAGGGTTGGTGTTTCAGTTGGTGTTTTGGGAATTCCTCACAACAGATAGCTTTTCTAAGTTTGATGACCATGCAGGGTTCCTCCGTGTTTGATGGTGAATACTACTCCAAAATCTATGAAGGATAGAAAAACACTTAGAAAGGGGGGGGGGGTTGAATAAGTGTATTTCAAAAACTTATAAGATAAAAACAATGAACACAATTAATTTTATCCTGGTTCGTTGTTAACCAAACTACTCCAGTCCATCCCCTTAGAGTGATTTACCTCAACTGAGGATTTAATCCACTAATCCAACTAATTACAATGGTTTTCCACTTAGATAACCTCTAAGTCTTCTAGAGTCTACAGTTCACAACTTGATCACTCTAGGAACCTTGTACAATCTATGTAAAAATAACGTTTACAAGAGTATAGATTTGCTTATAATAAAGCTGTAATCACAACTGTGATATTTCTCTTAAGTTCTAAACTTAACACTCACTAAAATATTACAAGAGTTTGTGAGGTTGAAGATGAAGTTCGTAAGCTTTAGAATTTGATAGCGTTTCAGTATATTTGCAAAAGTGTTCTTCTTTGCTTCTGATCAGAACTTCTATTTATAGGTGCTGAGAGGAAATGACCGTTGGGAGCATTTAATGCTTTGCGTGAATAGTACAATGCTGCATTTAATGTTTCACACTTTTGTCAACTACCTCGAGCCTTGCTTTTGCTGCTTTTACTGACTTTTCCTTTTGTATCTTCTAACGTTCCTTTTATTAGTCAGAGATTAGAGGTTTCATCCTTTCATCTTGTACTTTCTTCTGGACTCAGATTTTATAGATAACAACGTTTGAATATCAGAGTCAACAGCTTTGGTGCAGAGCATCATCCGTCTTCTGAATTTGAAGAGCTTGAGCGTGATACCATCAGAACTTCAGAGCTTGTTCTTCTGACTTTCATTCTTCTGATGCTTTCCAGTTCATGTTCTGATTCTGCTTGACCATCTTCTGATGTCTTTCCGGTTTTCTTTTCAAAAAATCTTGATTAAATCACTTTGATTAATCAAGGCACATCAAAAACACTTGGGCATCCCTTAAGGTGTAAGCCCCAAACCTCTTTGTAAATATTTGTTCATTTATTTACATAACTTTAATAAAAAAACAAATCCTTTTTTATGACTTTTTAAAAAAACCTTTTTTCTAGGGTTTTCTCTTTCAAAAACTCTTGGTTCAATCTTTTTGGATTGATCAAGTCATTTTCAAAACATGGGCCTCTCCTTATGAGTTGTAAGTCCCATACCTTTTTCTTTATATAGTTTTTTTTAAAACAAAAACTTTCAAACTCTTTTTCAAACTGTTTTAAAACAAACGATCAAAGTTTTTCAAAACGACGAAACCTCACGTCTTTTAACAAAACAATCAACCATGTTTTATAAAATAAAACATGGGCCTCTCTTTTGAGTTGTAAGTCCCATTCCTTTTTTGCTTTTGTACATATGTTCTTAAATACTTTTTGTACATAACTTTTGCAAAATGTTGTTTTAAATCAAAACCTTTTCAAAAAACATCCTGGGCATCCCTTATGGTATAAGTCCCACTCCTTTGTATAAAATTAGGTTTTTCTTTGTATATATGCCTATATTTTTATACCTCGATCAATTTGATTTAGACCCTCGAATAACAAATCAAAATTAGGGTTTTCTTCAAAATCATACTGGGCCTCCCTCAAGGTATAAGTCCCAACCCCCTTTGTAAATATTTGTTTACATAGCTTTGAATAAACTCAATGGGCCTCTCCCCGAGTATAAGCCCCATTCTCGTGTACATAACCTTGTTTGATAAACCGTTCATCCTTAAAGGTATATTTCCTTCATAAACTCCAATGTACACATACACTTTGTTATATATATGTTTGTTCATATACTTGTTCATGTTTGTTCATATACTTGTTCGTATGTTTGTTCATGTTATATATACTTGTTCAACTTAGTACAACACTAGGTTCCCCATAGCCTCCTATTGGGCTTCGTGCAAAGAATCTCCCTTAGCTAGGTTAGGACATATAGTATGGTTTCCCGGTGAAATCGCTCTAAGAGCTCAAACCAACTATACCATGCCTCCTCTTGAGCTTCGTACAAACGACCTGTCCCTCCCACAGCCTCCTCTTGGGCTTACAATGCAAGGACCCTCGATTGTCCCTCCCATAGCCTCCTCTTGGGCTTACAGTGCAAGGACCCTCAGATAGCCTCCTCTTGGGCTTCGTACAAGGACCCACGGGCTTCTTAAAAGCATCCCCATAATCCAAACCAAATACCCTGGGAGATTAGACATTTATCATCTCTATGATAGGAGTATCTATTCTATATCATCACAATCAATCAAACTTTTTTGCCACAAGGCTGGATAATCAATCAAACTTTTTGCCACAAGGCTGGCTTATCAAAACTTTTTGTCACAAGGCTGGCTTATCAAAAGTTTTTGCCAAAAGGCTGGCTTATCAAAACTTTTTGCCACAAGGCTGACTTGTCAAAAGTTTTTGCCACAAGGCTGGCTAATCAAACTTGTTTTTGCCACAAGGCTGGCTAAACAAAACATCTTTATCATTCTAAGAACCATAAGTGGCACAACCCATGTCTTATAATGAAAAGATTTCAAACAAAAAACACACAGATGTATGTGATGAAATAGATTAGATACATCGAGCATTTAGATGACATTTGTCTCTTATCCTTTGCTTCCACTAGCATAAGTTGGAACTACGATTGCTCTGACTTTCTCAACATCCCTTTGAGAATACGTAGGAACAAGGTCGTATCCTTGGCGAGCAAAACTTCTATCTCCCTCAAACGACTTAAACCTTAGCACCCGTAGACCCCGAACTACAGATGCTATGATTCCCTCTAAGGGATATGTATGCAGAAGACTGCGATGATCTTTGCGAGCATAATCAAACAAACACCTTAGGTCCCACCTATCTCACAACAGAAAACCTCCCCGATAGCATAAAAAGAAATAAACAGACAAACATAACAAAGAAACCTATAGAGTACTATAGATACGTAGGGTGCTAATACCTTCCCTTCGTATAACCAACCCTCTTACCCGGAATCTCTCCCCTTTTTTTGCATTGTTTTTAATTTTGTATTATTTGCATTGCATATCTTTTAAGGTTTGTGCAACTTTTTCCCTTTTCCTGCTTTGGAAACAATAAAAAGTTTGGTCGTGACAAAAACAAAAATCATTTTCTTGAGCATCGAGCCCAGAGAAGGCATCCGGTGTCTCATCCTGATTTTCACGCGACACACTCCTTGTGCGTTTGCTGTAGTTTTTGTTTTGTTGACATCCATCTTCTCCTCTGCGCATTGAGAATACTTTAGGTGAGATAAATCAATTTTGTATAAACAGCAGAAACAACAATTTCACATCATGTAAATGGTAAAATAACTTTAACCCTAACTATATGGTCCAAAAACATGTTAATCGGCAAGCACGACACCTTAAAAACGTATGAATCTGCGACGATTATCGTTGAACAAATGTTGAGAAAGCCATACAAATTTTAGATGAAACTGATTGTGCCCTAACTGGCTTAAACAACGATGGAGAGATAAAACATTACGAAACTTACTGGGAGTGAGGATGATCGATGGCGGAAGGATCATGTAGTTGCCGAATCTGGTGAGCTTCCATTGCACAGACGCGAAAGAGTTTGAGAGAGGAAGAACGTTTTCTTTGAAGGAAGTTTGACGTTTTGGAAACCAAAGTGATACTTTATGTTACAACTTCCACGCTTTACTTCTTTTCCAAATAGTGGTGTTTTCTACTTACAACCGGTTTAGGTTCCCAAACTACCAATGTTACTTCTTTTCAATTATTATTTATTTACCAGACGGAGGGAACGATGGCTGGACTGCCAAAATCTCATTGTGCTCTGCGGACGATTGCAGCCTACTTTTCCACGAAGATAATATGTTTCGCATCTTCTCAATCACCGGATTCCAAACAAATAGTTTCCTATGATTGCTCCCAATTGGTATGCCTAAAAAATTGAAAGGGAACTTACCAATTCTGCAGCACAAGCTTCTCAGCCACAGGATCTCCTACGATCCTGATCTAACGCCCAGAAAGATGAGGTGCATACCATAGGCACCCAATATGGTCACATGCAATCCCAGCCAGGTTTTATATATATTTTTGTATTTCCTTTTTATCTATTTAGATTTAATATAGATTTAATATGAAACAATTTTTGTCTAATTTAATCAATTAATTTATAAATTAGGATTAAAAAATAAAGGTAGAATTAGGATTAGGATTGTAATAATTATTGTCCCGATTGTATTCCCGATTATTCGACTATTTCGAGTATTTCAACTTAATTAATTTAATTTTAATATTAAATCACAAAAACCCTATAAAGGTGTAAGGATTAGGGTTTGCCCGATCCCATTGCCCATTTGACGAAACATCAACCCTTAATTAATTCTCTCCTCGACCCGACTAAAGCTATTGGTCACATTAGACGAGATATAAAAAAATATAATTTAAAATACATTTAATTTGCTGCCCGCGACGATCGAATCTATCGATCTGAGTAACCAGCAATGCCCCATTAATCTGTTAGCTATACTGATCAAATCCATTGATCATCGCATCTAACGGTGACATATTAAATCAGGGTTGTACGCCCGAAACATCTAAAACACACTAAACCACGATACTACAGATTTTCATCCTTTTCAATCAGGCAATTCAAAATGCCTTTCAAATCAAATTCAAACTACGATAGGCCATTCAAAAAGCCTTCGAACAACCTCATACTAATTCTAAGGCGTACAATCCTGTGCCCGAACTACGTTGACTCTGATTCTCCATAAGGAGATACGTAGGAACTTGGATAACCAAGGCGAGTCCCCCTCCCCACAATTTCAATTCAGTTCAAATCTCAATTTTCGCCCTATTCATTTCCTTAGCTATTAAACCTTAATAATTTTAGCCATAAAACTGTTACCTTAGATTCAAAGCCATAGGAAATGGTTAAGGGTGCCTAACACCTTCCCTCGACCTGATTATAATAATCTTACCCCGATCTCTTAACTGCGTAGGGTTTCCTATTCGCCCTTCAGAATAGGTGGCGACTCTAAATGTATTAATTTTTAGGGAAGGTTGCTACAGCTGACGACTCTGCTGGGGATTAATCATTAATGGTGAATTATTATGCTCCTAAGGCTTGGCAAGGTTTAGGTTTCTTGGTAAATCATTTAGGTTTTTGGCGAACTTTTTAGGGTTTGGCTAATTCGCCAAGATTAGGGTTTGGATTAGGATTTAGGATTTCATTTTTTATTTAAATATTTAATTTTTTTAATTATTTATTTATTTACAATTCCCGTTCACAATCATTATTTACAACAATTTAAATGAATATTTGTCTACGTTAATATTTATTGTTGTACTGCGTTTTTGGAACTACAAATAGCAGATTTGGAGATCAGGTTCTTTTAAATATTTAAATTTTATTTATTTATTTATTTGCAATCTTATTTATTCTCTGCAACTCATTTTTTTACCGCAATTCAATTAAATGTTTATTTATTTGAATATGTGTTATTTTATTGCATTTTTGGGATATATAAATTGCTGTCGAACCTAAGCGTGGGAATTATATTTAAGACCAGAGGGGAAATACATCGCCTGCGAGTCTTATTATAATTCCACTCAGAGTGGGTTGAATATCCGGAAATGTCTGATACGAGGCTTGACCTTGTTGAGGGCTGGACTTGGTATTTGGCTGATCTCTCTGGGAACCTACCCCTAAAATTCGAACCTCATGGATCAAATAAGTTGTTCTAAAATCCAAAGAGACAAAAAGTCTCGGCGGCTACGAATGACCCCATGAGACCTTCTAGAACATACCAATGGGAAGGGTAGGCACCCTAAGCCGTTACGTTGAACCTATGAACCTAGGGCTTTTGTGCTTACGTGCTTATTATATATGCAATTTATGTACTACGAATGTCTTACGTTTAATTTTTGCAGGTATTCCTACGTGTTCCCTGGCCTGCAAGAACTTCATTTCTAAGACCATGTCCTTACCACGAAGGACACCTCCTTTTACGCACGTTGATTGGCTTCTCGATAGTCATAAGACTTGGTGACTATCATGAACAGTCACCCCGCGCCTGCATTTATGCACCCCCTAGCCTGTAGGGATTTTCTGTTCATATCCTTGTATTCTTACAACTACGTTTCCTTCCCACAAAGGACATCTTCGTTTACGCACGTCAATTGGCCTCTCGATGGCCATGCGATCTAGTGACTATCCTGAACGGTCACCCTGTGCTTACATCTACGCGCTCCCTAGCCTGTAGGGACTTTCATTATATATCCTTGTATTCTTACAACTACGTGTCCTTCCCACGAAGGACATTTTCATTTACGCACGTTGATTGGCCTCTCGATGGCCATGTGATCTAGTGACTGTCTTGAACGGTCACCCAGTGCTTACTCCTACGTACTCCCTAGCCTATAGGGATTTTCTTTTACATCCATGTGTTTTCACAATGACGCGTCCTTCCCCGAAGGACAACGTCATTAGCATGCGTTTGATTGGCCTCTCGATGGCTATGAGATCTAGTGACTGTCCTGAACGGTCACTCCATGCTTGTTTTCGCGCACCCTCTAACTTGTAGGGTTTGGATTCCCATCTATACATCTTTCATCCCTAGTCTGTAGGGATTTCTCTTCATCCGATATCGTCCTTAGATAAGTTGTGTTCCGCATAGAGAACCTTCCCACCAAGGACGACTTCAATGGTACACGTTGATTGGGCTCTCGATGGCCATGAGACTTGGTGACTGTCTTGAACGGTCACTGGCCGCTACTTTCTGCATATTCCCTAATATAAGGGATTTCCATTGGCGTATCGTAACATCTATCTCACAAGAATTTCAATAGGGTCTAATGTCGCCTCTAAGGCTATCCCTAGGATTACATGTCACCCGTCTGCATTGCACACAAGGAGTTATGATACGAGGAGTCTTTCGCATACGCATGCATTTGCATTTTCATGCAATCATACATTTACATTCGCATCTTCGTCCGCATCCACACTTACCGTGCCAGCCGATTTCCCGAGACTTGCAAAGAAAAATCTAAAGGATCATAAACTATGGAGAAGGGAGGATAAATCATTGAGAACGAACTTGGTCACACAAGGAGAAAAAGGATGTCTTTTACCGTGTCAGCCGCATGTCCACGCCTTGTCGTAACAGAATCATAAATACAACAAAGGTTATCATCAAGCAAGGATTAGTTCAACGAAAGAGTTCCCTCATAGACACACTTAAGATGTATCTAGTCATAAGGGGGTTCATCTTAGAACATATCAAACTTACAAGGATGCTCTACGATAACCTGGGGGCAAGGATTAGTCCAACTGGGGCAAAATCCTGAACAAAGATGCATAAATACGATGGAGAGAAGGCGACGTGTGTTAACCCCACACCAAGGGGCAAAAGGGTCATAGGTTCTCTCTATCAATCTACAAACTCTAGAGGCTACGAACGGTGTGATACAATCCTTAGGAAAAGCAAAAGAGGTTCAGTCAAAGGAAACTCATGAAGTTCCGATACGACGAAAACCCACCGCTAACAAACTTAAGGGAGAATGACGAATACAAATAACTAAGTCTCGCTAAACATATGCTTTCAAGGTAAGACCGAACCGACGATGTACAGGCATTGTTTCAATTCCCAAACAGTGGAGATATAAGGATGTTAATCCCTCGTCACCCCCTCGAGCCAGGAGTTGGAGTTTGTTTCTACTTTTCAAATAAACCTTGATTTCAACCAGGGTCAGGGTAGATTTTGACTAATTCAATGGTGTATTTTGGTTGTCAAGAGAATCAATCAATCCAAGCAAGGATTCAAGCAAAGGTTCAAGCATATATTCTTCCTCGCATTCATCCAAGATTGAGGAAGCAATGGAGATAACATTCACAACATCTTCTTCCTCAATACATCATTCAAGATCGAGGAAGTATCAAAATCGAAGCTTACAAATCAAAGTCAACATGGCAGTCATAATATTCAAAATCCAAGGATCAATATTTCCAAAGGAGCATTCAAAACAAAAAGGTGGAAAGCGCCCGCTAAGTCAAAATGGAAAATTTTCATGAAAGAAAACAAAAACGACTTAGGCAAAAATTAGGGCATCTCGATGAATCAAATTCAAAAGAATTGGCTCATGCAAAAATAAGGGATAGAAGAAAAACAAAAGCAAAATACAAAGTACAATCTTGTGACTGCCAAATCATCGAAGCTTCTCATCAATGCTTGGATCTCTACAACATTTTCATCAGTGCCTGGATCTCTACTAAGGCTTCTACTCAACATCAAAATTGAAGCGATTCTCTTGCAAACAAAGCGCATCCATTGGATTAGGCGAATTTTTAGGATCTGGAGAATATCAAGGAGAAAGGGGTGGGATAAGTAAAATTTTGAGCCTTATATCCATTGTTTCTTAAAACATGAACCAGGCCAAGTTACAACATTCAAAAGTCCTAATTGAGGCAAGGATAACTACGAAAGCATATTAAGCAGGATTTTGTTATACTGACTCCTATGTTTGTTAAAACTATCCCTAAATCACTACGGTTCTTCAAGCATTCATTTCTAAAAACATCCAGTCCTAATTCATAACGGACTTCGATTTCAAAACTTGCATACGCATCGCATTGGAGTTACTTCTCAAAGGGTACAACGTCATCTACGAATATACACTTAGCATCGAGGAGATCTCGAAATGGGTTAATCAAAGGCAATCATTTCTAATAAAGACTCTGGAATGGGGGGGGGGGGGGGAACCACATCTAGGGGGTTCTCCTAAATAGGGGCAAAATTTCAAAGATCACAGGGGCATGCAAGCATTCGTCTTAAGGTTCAATCGACTTAGGGCACACCTCGAAGCAATCAGGGGCATGTCAAGCATGGGATAAATTCGAAAGGATACAACACTATGATAGCCCTTCATATCCTGGAGATCAAGGGCATACCCTTTAATCTAAACGTCGAAGCATATGACAAGGTTATTTCTCTGGGCACTTCCTTCACGTCTTGGAAATCATAGGCACCTTTTCTCCACTAAACATTGGGACACTGGATATTAAATCCATAAGGCGTGGAGAATCTCCAAAGGTTAAAGGTGTGGAGAACCTCAAAAGGTTAAAGGAGTGGAGTGTTTCAAAAAAAAAAGAGTCAAACTGGGGCAAGGCGCACAGACAAAAGGAAGAGACATCTTCATACTTTACAACCTTGAACAAATATTTCTCCTAACTACGATCTTCAAAATTCAAAACAAACTGGTATTGGGAAGTCGCGCTAGCATTACAACCCACCTTATCAAACAAACCTACAACTCCAGCAAACTATATACGCTTTGGTTACCAACAACCTATCGTTAGAACATCATGCAAATCATGCATTATATACGTTGGTTGATACATTACACCACACCTTTTTTAAGCTGTCTTCTTTAAGACAAACCTTACGATCCTTTCTAGGAACCTTTTCAAACAGTCTTCTTTAAGACAAACCTTGCGATCCTTTTCAGGAACCTTTTCAGGTAGTCCTCTTTAAGACATTCTAAGAACCTTTATAGGTAGTCTTTTTAAGACATTCCTTTTCTACGAACCTTTCTAGTTAATTTTCTCTAAGACAATCATCGCCATTTCCAAAAAAAACCTTTTAGGTAGTCTTCTTCAAGAAATTCTCTTTCTAAGAACCTTTTTAGGTAGTCTTTTCTAAAGACATTCATCATTCTTTCTAGGAACCTCTTCAGGTAGTCTTCTTTAAGACATTCTAAGAACCTTTCTAGGTAGTCTTTTCTAAGACATTCATTGTCCTTTCCAGGAACCTTTTTAGGCAGTCTTTTTAAGACATCTTTCAGCCTTTCCAGGTAGTCTTCTCTAAGACAAATCGCACGATCCTTCTAGGAATCTTCTCAGGTGGTCTTCTTTAAGACAAATTGCCATCCTTTTTAGGAACCTCTTCAGGTAGTCTTCTTTAAGGCATTCTAAGAACTTTTTTAGGTGGTCTTTTCTAAGACATTCATTGTCCTTTCCAGGAACCTTTTTAGGAAGTCTTTTTAGGACATCTTTCAGCCTTTCCAGGTGGTCTTCTTTAAGACAAATTTCTATCCATTCTAAGAACCTTTTCAGGTAGTCTTCTTTAAGACAAATTTTTCATATCCATTCCAGAAACCTTTTCAGGAAGTCTTATAGAAAACATTACTTCGTTCCACTCGTTACATCAATCAACATATACATAAGCATAAGCATTATCCACATACATAAACATTGCCAAGCCAGCATAAGCATAGTCATGGTGTAGGTGCAAATTCAATAAGGAGATAAAATCTTAGGATTGACATCAGCATCAGCATACATACGCATTAGCATATGCATATCATCTAGTGCATTCACATACTACAAAAGTCCAGTGTCCGACCCTCGAGTCGTGACTTTCTAAACATATCATTTCCTTTCCGACCCTCGAGTCGTGAATATTTGGCATGCTACTTTCTCCGACCCTCGAGTCGTGAGTCTCCAAACAGGTGAATCTTTTTCATGCAGGTACGCTTGTCAGAACCATGGCAGGCAATTCCTTTAATACAGGTAAGTTTGCTATAACTATAGCAAATGATCTACTCTTATGCAGGTACGCTTGTCAAAACCATGGCAGGTAATTCCTATGGCGCAGGTGAGTCCCTAGCAAATTATCCTAATGGTGCAGATGAGTTTGCGATAACCCTCGCAAATTATCCTAATGGTGCAGGTGAGTTTGCGATAACCCTCGCAAATAATCCTAATGGTGCAGGTGAGTTTGCTATAACCCTAGCAAATAATCCTAATGGTGCAGGTGAGTTTGCGATAACCCTCGCAAATTATCCTAATGGTGCAAGTGAGTTTGCGATAACCCTCGCAAATAATCCTAATGGTGCAGCTGAGTTTGCGATAACCCTCGCAAATTATCCTAATGGTGCAGGTGAGTTTGCGATAACCCTCGCAAATAATCCTAATGGTGCAGGTGAGTTTGCGATAACCCTCGCAAATTATCCTAATGGTGCGGGTGAATTTGCTATAACCCTAGCAAATAATCCTAATGGTGCAGGTGAGTTTGTGATAACTCTCGCAAATTATCCTAATGGTGCAGGTGAGTTTGCTATAACCCTAGCAAAGGATCCCATTGGTGCAGGTAAGCTTGTTAGAATCATAACGAGTGATCCTCCTTACAAGTCCTTGCTATGTAAGACTCAGGCTTTAGCAGGATGGTTCTTTTCTCTCACGCTCGAGCACAAGGTTTTACAAAAGGTTTCTTCAATTGGGTTTATCACGTGAGTCCCTCGGCAGTGATATTCTCCAAAACATCATCAATAACAAACAAAGGTTTTATTTTTTCTTTTTCAAAATTACTAACATACTTCAATTAACATAACTAACAATCATGCATCATTCAACTAACATACCTCATTCATACATAGTGCATATACATACATGGCTCTCATTTATTTTGGAAAGCTCATTGCATCATACATCGCATGCATCATAACATTACATAAAACTCAGGTTGCCTTTTTAGGCCGTGCTACAACCAAAACATAGTGGTCCCTTTCAAAAGCGTTTGCTCCATACTCTGAAAAATGGTATTCACCTCGGGTGGCATCTGTAAGCCCATCTCCTCCAAAACTTCTTTCCAACAAGGCAAATTTCAGGGCATTTCAGTGTTCAATCATCTTCTACCTTTAGATCACGATAGGCAGACGTGCCTATCTGACTCTTCAGGTTTAAGAAGATTGAACAGGGGCAGTTGTCATACCCCAAAATTTGCCCGTCTTATTTCATCTTCAAGGGTTCAAGGCTCAATGGTTAAACTCAAATCACTCTCTCCTACTCAAAGGTTCAGATCAGGGTTTTTTAACTAAAAAGTCAACTCAACTTTGACTGGTCATAACTCTCACATGGTTTGTCAGAAATTGTCCAACCAAAGCCTATTCTCAAGGAAATTTCATTCTCTACAACTTCGATGTTGGGCCCAAAATCAAGAAATAAACCATTTGGGAGATATGGACAAAAACATTACAGGTCCTTTTAAAAGTCAACGTAAAACACCTTTTAGGTCAAAGCTCATAACTTAAACATGGAATATTCAATGGAGATGAAACCAAAAAGGCCATTTAGAGGACTCTTTGAGCTTTCCAAAAAGTCCTAGAACATGGTTATATGACAAAGATTGAGGGAGATACGAGGCGCACAAGTTGGCCAAATTTCAAGGAAGATATGAAACCCTAAGTGAAGAAATTTAGATCTCTTTGTCAAGGGGCCTAAGATTTCCACTTCAAACATGGTCATGACATTGTATGAGACCTCTAAATCCATATTCACCCGTCTATAATTTTATTTACTATTTATTTGGATTTTTTATTCATTTAAATATCAAATAAATTAAGAAAAAATATCAAAATGGAGTAAATTGCATTGATTCTTATTTTAATCACATGAATGCCCAAACAACACCATAAGTAGGTCCAATTTTCGTTCATAAGGGAGAGGGAGGGTTTTAGCCAAATTAAAAGAGAAAAAAACTCATGCATATTCATGCAAAAGAGTTCCAAGGGAAAATTCAATAGTCCAAGCCCATTAGTAACCCTAAAGAGACTCATATATATGGGAAAAGGAATTCAGAACGAAGGGGGAGGAAGAAGGGGCGAGAGAGCATTAGGGTTTCATAAATTACAAGTTATCAAACTAGGGCAAGCAAGAATTTTGATTACAGCCACGTTGGTTCTATTCCAGTGGTTGCATCCCCTTCCTGAGTCTTCCATGGACTCACACTAGTCGGTTTTGAAGCCTTAGAGCGCCCAGAATCATGCGTCCAAGTGTCATACCCTAATTTTTGACCCCCCTGAGATGACATATCTTCAGGATTTTTCATCAGGTCAAGACAAGTACCCAGAGCAGTCATTTCTCCATCTAGTACCTAATCGAGGATGCTCAAAGACAAGAAAGCTCAGGCAAAGGATCAATCAATACAAGGATTAGTCTCTAATACAATCATGGGGCTCAAGGACTTCATTTTTCTCATCTATGATTGATTAGACATCCAGTCATCTGAGTACAGGTTTACTCAGGTCACCAGACTAGGGTTTTGAGCCTATCAAGGACTAAAATCAGGGATCACATTTGGGAAACCCTAAGAGGCCTCAGAAGGTCATTCAAAGACATCAATCATCTTCAAATAACTCATATTACAAGATCTACTGGACATCACACTTCAATTCAAAGTCTACAGTCATTATTTTCACATGGTCGACAAATTAGGGTTTTGACCTAATTCACCAAGATGGTTGACTTTTAATCAGGGCATGAATCCAAAACTCAAGACATGATTCAAGGATCTCTACTACCTCCATATAATCCATTTATATCATCCATTTGAGGAGAAGATCTTATTTCTACACAAAAGCCCAAAAATTCACTTTGTCAGGAAAAAGTCAAATGTGAAGGACCATCTTTGACTTTTAAGGTTTTTGGTCAAAAAATGACTTTCAAAGATCAATATCATCAATATATGGATGTCAAAGTCATTTGGCCAAAGAAATTCAAAGAAATTCATCAAGGAGCGAAAAGTCGGGAATTAGGGTTTTTGAAGGCATGGTGAGATCTCAAAATTTCACCTACACAACTCAAAAAACTTCCAACATGAAAGTTGTAGATCTTGCAAAATAAAACAACATCTTACAAAGGAACTTTTTTCAAAAGATCAACCATTTATGAAGTTTTGGAAATTTTGAAGTTTAGGTCATGAACACTTAGAAATTTTTCTAAGTATTTTAACCTAGTTTTCATCCAACTTTGGGCTCATTTTTCACAAATTTCCCAAATGATTCTGAGGAAGACATAAACTAATGATTTGAAGTAGATGTTTAGGGCTTTCCAAATTGTGTTCAACCTTCTCAAAATTCAATTTGAGCTAGGAGTTATGCTTGTTCAAAGTTGGCCTCATGAAGTAAAATTATAGGTCATGTGCAAATTGGAACTTTGCAATTTTGTGCATTTTGCTTCATGGATGGATGCTACACGACCCATAACATGTCTGAAACAATACCATGCATTCATTTTCACCATGGCATGAAGATTGAAGAAGATTCCCAAAAGCAAGAACATGTGATTATGTAATCATTACTTTTGAGAATTTATGATAAGCAATGATTCACCAATTGGAATCTTCTCCTAAGCCAATAAGAACTTGCTACATATCAGAAATGTTCCCTAAGATCCTGCAAGATCAATGGTTGGGAGAGCTGGCTCGAAAATGCATCATTGCATTTTGGAGATTCTTTGAATTTCTTCATGGCTAAGAAACCAAACTCACTACACTAAGCAAGCTTACTATGATCAATTGCTCTGAACCAATTGCCTATAAATAGAGGCCTCATTCTCATTCAGAAAACACACCAAAGCAACCATATTTCTTGCTTTCTCTTTCTCTCCTCTTGTTCATTGTTTTTCAAAGTTCTTTGGCAAGAAGAATCGTTTTCTTCAAACCAGAGCTTATCTTTGAGAAGTGAGCATTCTAACATCTCAAGGGAGGTCATTTGAGGTGATCCAAGCACCTGGATCACTTCTGTAAGTGGAGAAACATCATTGTTGCTCTCACTTTGGAGCAGTTGCAGTTGGAGGTCCATAGTGCAATTCAGAAGGTTTCCAATCAATCTAAGCATCCACACACGTTCCATAGGAGGTAGTGAAGCTAACCAGATGGCTGCAGCTCATCTGTAACTCAGGAATCAACACCCTCCATGTTCACTTGAAGCTGAAATCGAGGGAGGTCCATAGAACAATTCAGAAGGATTCAGGCTCCAATAAGTATCCAGTTAGCATCATTGAGTCTCAGGGAAGCTATTGGGATCATCCATTCAAGCCCAGGTGCTCTCAATCATCCTCACGACCTCCATTTTCAGAGGTAAGTTTATGAATTCCCTCTCTTTAATTTAAGTACTCTTTGTGAAATAGCTCGATTCTATCTTGTTCAGCATCATCAGAGGATTAAAAACCCTCTATCATCTTGCATTTATTCATCTTGTTTGTCATTTAATTTTAAATTTAGGGTTTATGTGTTCTTCGTGTTTTTACTGAAATTAGTTAGCTACACTTAGAATAAATGAATTCTGAACCCATGATCATGTTCCCCATCCAAAAACAAGCAAGATTGATGTTTACATCATATCATTTAGTTGAGAAATGAGAGAGTTAGGATTTTGAAAATCCTTGAGCTCGAGGAAGAAGATGACTATGGCCATGGCGCGCAAAATTTGAATCTGGGGCCAAAGTTTATTTTATTTTGAATGATACTTGTCTCATTAACGACTAAAATGTGATAGCCCAGTGGTAAAGAGTGTTTGTGTGTTGCGCGTGCCCAAGGTCTGGGGTTCGAATCCCCCTCGCCCCAGACCTTTTGATTTTATTTCTTTTTTTTGTTCTATACACTTGAATAACATATATGTTGCATTGGAGTCATGTCTCTAACACCATGCGCGCGCTGGCCCAGTGGTTTGGTTTTGGGTGTGTGATCTAAAGGGCGTGAGTTCAAGTCTTGGTGAAGACAAAACCATATTTTTTATCACTTTTCACACTTATTTTCTTCACAACTTCACACAATTATTTAACCTATCAAATTAAATCATTTTCACTTCATTTTTCACACACTTGTTATTTAATATACCTATTTTATGAATAATAAAAAAAATCATAAAAATATTATTTATTTCATGTATTTTTATTAGGTTTAAAATAGTATCTTTAAGTGTTTTCTAAAATACTTTAAATACATATATTCACTTTGTTTTAACCTAATCATTTTGTAAATAAATCTTATGATAAAACCCTAATTGTTTAGGTCTTAATTAAGTAAAAATCTTTGTTTTACTTTAATTAAGTTGACTTTTGTCATTTTTCAAAACTGTTTTAAAATCTCAGATTAAACCAGATGATTAAGGTTTTCAAACAACAAAACCTCATATCATTCCAAATCATTTTCAAATCTTTGTCATCACCAGTACTGTAAAGTACTGGGCCTCTAATAGAGTGTAAGTCCCAAAAACCTTCTCTTCTTAGCTTGTTTTCAAAACTGTATTTTCAAAATCTTCTTTCTGTTTTCAAAACATTCTTCTGGTATTTGAAGGGCATTATTCCCGGTGAAACTCTTCAGATACCTATGTGACCTTTGTCCATCTTCACTTCTTCTGTTTTCAAAAACCCTTAACTGTTTATCATATATATTCAACTGTTATCATCAAAACAACAAAAATACTGTTGAGGCTCTGTACATACTTCTTCAATGGCCTCCACTCCATCCAGGTTAGGCTTTATAAGCTTTCAATTTACAGTTTTTATTTAAATTACTGTCAAATATAAACTGTGCATATATTAGTTTAGAACTACGTTTGAGTATAAACCTTAGGACAGTTAAACTATATAAATATTATAGGAATATGACCTAGGATTGAGAATGTCTTCCCGGTGAAGGCTCTTTCCTAATTAGAGATCTGTAGTTCAAACCCCCAAGATGAATTATTCCCGGTGAAACATCTTGGCAAAAACCTTAGAATCCAAAATGATAGGACACATCCACCCAAAGAGGAATTATTCCCGGTGAAACCTCTTACCCATTTGCTTAGAGCCAAAATAAGTTCAAAACTACATAGCTTTCTCTTGTGCTATAACAAGGACCCTCGATTAGCCTCCTCTTGGGCTTTGTACAAGGACCCACAGGCTTCTTAAAAGCATTTCCAGCTTCCTCTTGAGCTTGTATACAAGGACCCATCAGGTTTCTTATAAACATAGGAACAGGTCTTTAGTCACCTTTTAGCCTACCCTGGTGAATTTCTTCCAATTTAAACCAGACTTAAAACAAGCTAAGTTTGTCTCAATTTCACATTGAGTACATTTTTGGAATGAGAGACATGGACAGTCTCTGTCACCCTTATCTTCATCAATCCTCCTTAGTAGAGTCTAGGATCTATGTTTTGGTCATCCTCAGCATTGAGTCAGCCTTCATCTTGGGCTTTAAACAAAGAGTCTCCACTAGATAATCTTTCTGCCAATCTTTTCATCCTTTAATGGAGTGCTACCCAAATCATTCTTTCAAAACCCCTGGAAAGGGTTAGCCTCCAAAATTAATTAATAAATAATTTCATTCTCTTAGGAGATAATTTCCCCAAAAGAGTCAAAACCCCTGGAAAGGGTCAGCCTCCAAAAACATGATAAAGTCAGTCTTTTAACAGACAAATTCACCAGCTGAGTCAAAATCCCTGGAAAGGGTTAGCTTCCAAAGAAAAACAGTCTTTTAATAAATAAAATCTTCTCAGTAGAGTCAAAATCAACAAAAACAGTTAGCCTCAACCTTGGGCTTCATACAAGGCACCCAAACAATAAAACTCCCCTGTCAAAAGTCAGCCTCAACCTTGGGCATTGTACAAGGCAGATAATAGGGTCTCCCCAGTGAGTTCTTCATCACTCAGTAGCCACAACCTTGGGCTTTGTACAAGGCAGATAAACCATATCTTTCATGTGTCAAAGATTCCTAACACTTAGGATCTTTCCCCACATAGTCATCCATACTTAATTCATTTAAGAGTCTGCCACAACCTTGGGCTTTGTACAAGGCAGAAAATAATGTTTTCCCTAGGTAGAGTCAGCCTCAATTCTGGGCTTTGTACAGAACACTAAAATACCCTGTAATTAATCCCCAGTGGAGTCATCTCCCAGAGTCAATAATTAATTAATCAATCAAAAAGCCTCAAGCTTGGGCCTCATACAAGCCAGCTAAAGTCAAATCTTTTATACAGTAGATAGACATAGCTTATCTCCATAGAGAGACATTTTTACTACTCTACCACATTCAAACAAACATTTCCATTCAATTTCAATTTTAATCAAGTCTCCCATTTAGGATTTGGAAAGGCATGAGCTGGCAGTAAAACCCAGACATGTGGTAACTTTCCCTAATTTGGATGAGCATCTTTCTTTCATTTAAGAGGCATTTGACTGGTATACTTGCACATACACAAGTAAGGTCCCCCTCTTGAATGAAATGAATTCAGTTATTCTGTCACTCCTTTAAATGTTTGTGGTAGAATAGTACAAATACCTCTCTGTAGAGATAATTTCATGTCTCTTTACTGTAAACAGAGATTTAATTCCAAGCTTCAACCTTGAGCTTCAAGCAAGGCACAAAAAACAATTAATTTCCCTAGTTAGTTCCCCGAACTACATTAAGCTCTGACTTCCACTAGGGATATGTAGGCATGAGGTTCACAAGGAATCTCAGCGAGCTAATAAAATACCAAAAATAGTCAGTCTGTCTGTCTGTCTATCTTTTCAAATCAATTCAATTCTCTCTCCTAATACAAAGGAGAAACTTTCCCAATCATTAGCAATAAACACAAACACAAATGACACAGAGAAGGTTCCTGTAGAGTACTACAGATATGTAGGGTGTTTAAACACTTCCCTATGTATAACCGACCTCCCGGACTCCAGAATTTCTAGTCTAGGTGTAAATCCCCACACTTAGCAAACTCCTAGGGTTTAGTTGAGATCTTTTTTTCCCTTTCCTACTCGTAGGACAAATAAGAAAGTTCGTGTGATATCGTAGGAAGAACTGAAATAAAATTCATCCCACCACGGGCGCATTCTCCTTCCAAATTTCGCGTGAAGGGTTTAGCGTGCCGTCCTCCCAAGTGAAACGGGGAGGTAAAGAAAACGACCACCACAGAAAAATGGCGACTCTGCTGGGGATATAAGTGTTCAAAACCTTGGTTTTTCATCCAAACCAATGGTTGACCTGTTGCTGGTCCAGCCCCAATGAGGAATTAGGGATGCCAAATTCCCCCTCAAACAAGAGAGGTCCTGCCTAACCTCTGTGTCATATCATGTGTTTGTTGCATATATATTTGTTTATTTTGTTTATTCTGTATCGGGAAAGGGCTTGATTCCCCCTTGTGGTGAGAAATCCTATACCCGGATTTGAGTGCAACATAAGATAGGATGGAGGATGTCTTCCCGGTGAAGGCCCTCTAATCTTGGTTTCCAAGTCTACTCTTGGGATTTGCCTGGCTGGTTGTGATTAACTGCGCCACTGCATTCCGAGACTGATTTGTACCAGGAGGACCTAGAAACACATTAACCCCACTTAAAGCCTTTTTTAGGACGTAGAGCGGTGATTACGGAAGTAATTGTCACGCAGATACTACACTCAGAGAAAACTCTCTTATAGATACCAATCAACGTATCTTTAAGGTTGAGCAAAAACTCTGAGACCCCTAGAACCCGTTCTACAGGTACAAAAATCCTTAACCTTAGTTTACCATTGGGGCGGGAGATTGCGTTTTGACTTCATGACCACTATACCCTTCAACGCCATGTTTGTTTAAAACTCTTGTGTGTGCATTCATGCATTCATGCATCATTCATTAATAAACAACTAAAAACAAAAAGAGTCTTTTTCGAGTCGTTTTTCAAGGAAACTAAATAACGAACGTTTTGAACTTCATAGAAAGAGAGAAACGGAGAAAGGACTTAAGGATCTATACCATGGATTATGGAAGAAAGAGAGCTAGGAAATACACCTTCAAGATTCCCCAGGTCGAGGAACTGGGAAAGCTCGGAAAACTGGTGGTCAACCCCCAGGCTTTCAAGGAGAAGTATGGAAAACTTCTGCCTTTGCTCAATACCAACATGGTGGATGGGATCCTTCCCACCTTGGTACAGTTTTACGATCCAACGTATCACTACTTCACTTTTCCAGATTATCAGCTCATGCCTACGTTAGAGGAGTACTCTCGTCTGATTGGAATACCCGTGTACGCGCAAGATCCGTACTCCGGTTTGGAAAAGAATCCTGACGACGTTATCATTGCTGCAACTACTCCTTTGAACGTAGTCGACATCAGAACTCATATGGTGAGTAGAGGAGGAATTCAAGGATTGCCCTCCAAATTCCTGTTTGATCAAGCTCGGTACTTCGTCAGCATCCAAGATATGAGCGCATTTGAGGAAGTCTTGGCTTTGCTTATCTACGGATTGTTTTTGTTCCCTAACATTAACGATTTCGTCGACATCAACGCAATTAAGATCTTCTTAATTGGAAATCCAGTTCCAACCTTGCTTGCGGATGCTTATCACTCTGTGCATTCAAGAAACCTGCAGCGAGGAGGATTAATCACATGCTGCGTACCGTTGTTATACGGATGGTTCGTTTCGCACCTACCAAAGTCTAGCACTTTTTGGAACATGAGGGATGGCCTTTACTGGTCACAGAAAATCATGTCTCTCACTCATACAGACATTGATTGGTGTAGTCCTGACAACGACGAAACCAAGATCATCTTCAGTTGCGGAAGTTTCCCCAACATACCCCTTATTGGAACTAAGGGAGGGATCAGTTACAATCCAGCTTTAGCCCGTCGTCAATACGGCTATCCCATGAAAAATATTCCAAGTAACATCCAATTGGAGGGTCTGTTCTTCAAAAACATCGACGATCATGGCAACATGCTGAAGAAAGAAATTGTCCAAGCCTGGCGTCTTGTTCACAGCAAAGGGAGAAGATTGTTAGGAAAACATCTTTGCATCTCCCTGGATCCTTATCTTCAATGGGTACGCGTCAGAGCATTCAAGCTCAGGATGCCATATCAACATCAAGAACCTATTCCCTTAAGGGAACCAATTTACCTTTTCTCCACCGATGTTGAAAAATTACAAGCGGCATTAAACAAAGTATGCCAAGAAAGGAATGCTTGGAGGAACAAGTATCGAATTGTCAACACGGAAAATGTTGAGATTCAAAACATCCTAAGAAGGAAGGATGAGTTACTTGAAGTGCTCGATCGACAAGTGACACAAACGTCACTTTCTCATCATATCCCTCCTGCTTCCTGGATCATCGATCAGCTCACGTCAGAGAACGCTCAGCTCAAGAAACAAAAGAAGATGTTAGAACGTGAAGTCGGCTCTTCGTCAAAGTTTTAGAGTCCTTTCTCTCAGTTTCTCTGTATTTCCATTTTCAAAGTGTGTAAAAAACGGCGTTTTCGCTTAATTAATAAAAGTTCGATGTTTCATAACGTAATTATGGTGTTTCCTTGAAAAATAATAACTTAATTGCATATCATACATCGCTTTAGTCGTACGCACTGACACGAGAATTGTCGCGGATCTAATAGTCACTTTCCTTTCTCCAGAAAGAGAGGAGGAGAAGGAGGTGAACCAAGACTTTCAAGCTGTCTCATCCATACAACACTCGTTCAAGTCGCAAGAAAAGAATGGAAGACTTTGAGCAAGAGAATGAAGAACTCAAAGAAGAGATTAATACTCTCAAAGGTACTGTTGAAAGACTCAATAGTATGGTAGAAGCCCTGGTAGTTGCGCAGAATCAACCAACGCCAGAAGAACCACAAAGGACTGTGGTTTCCGAGATTGTTTCTACTCCTATTCCTCGGTATACCATGCCGCCTGACCGACCTTGGGGCATGCCGTATAACTTTACTCCAGAAGGGTACATACCTCCAGCTTCTGAAGCCCCAAAGGTCACCATGGATATGAGTCCACCGGAGGGTTACAAACCTCTGGAAATTGAAGTTCCAAGAGCAACGGCAATGGGTTTCGCGCAACAAAATGCTGAGATTCCAAGATCTGCTGTCATGGCTTCTCCACAGCCCATTATGCATACTTTTCCCCCGCAAGGCGGACAAGTATATCATCACGCTCCAAGTGAGGATGCTGGCGTGTATGAAAGATTGGATGAGTTCCAGGAACAGTTTCTGCAAATGCAGAAGGAACTCAAGACTCTCCGAGGACAAGATCTATTTGGAAAGAATGCTGCAGACCTCTGTCTAGTTCCAAATGTTAAGATTCCTCACAAATTCAAAGTACCAGAATTCGAGAAATACAAAGGGAATTCATGCCCACAAAGTCATCTTGTGATGTACGCTCGAAGAATGACAACTCAGACTGATAATCAACAATTGCTCATTCATTATTTTCAAGACAGCCTGACTGGTGCTGCACTCAAATGGTACATGAACTTGGACAGTTCAGAGATTCGTACTTTTCGAGACCTCGGAGAGGCCTTTGTCAAACAGTATAAGTACAATCTGGATATGGCTCCCGACAGAGATCAACTCCGGGCCATGACTCAAAAGGATAGAGAAAGCTTCAAGGAATACGCTCAGAGATGGCGTGAAGTTGCTGCTCAAATTTGTCCACCACTTGAAGAGAAAGAAATGACAAAAATCTATCTCAAAACTTTGAGTCCATTTTACTACGGACGAATGGTTGCAAGTGCGCCAAGTGATTTTACTGAGATGGTAAACATGGGTGTGCGTTTAGAAGAAGCAGTTCGAGAAGGACGCTTGAACAAAGAACCAGAATCTTCTATTGGTCCAAGGAAGTATGGAAATACTTTCCAGAAGAAAAAGGATCAAGATGTCAGCAATGTCTTGCACAAAATCAAAAAGAAATTCCAACCTCAAGTTGCAACAATAACTCCGGTTGTTAACTCAGCGCCAGCTTATCAACCTCAGGTCTCGCAACAACAAATCCAACAAAGGTCACAGCAACCTCAGCAGCAGGTTCGACCTCCAAATTACAACAATCGGGCTCCAAGGTATCCTGCCTTTGACCCCGTACCAATGCCGTATGTAGAATTGTTTCCAACATTACTGGCAAAAGGACTCATTCAGACAAGGAGTCCTCCAAATCCTACAAACAGTTCCTCACCATGGTATAAGGCTGACCAATCTTGTCCCTATCATCAGGGGGCACCAGGTCACAATATTGAGAACTGTTTCCCTTTCAAGATTGACGTCCAACGATTAGTGAAGAGCGGAATGCTATCCTTCAAAGATACTAATCCAGACGTCCAAGCAAATCCTTTGCCGCAGCACAAAGAAGCTTCAGTAAATCTGATAGACCAGCACCCCAACGTCATTCAAATCTACGACATTCGTCAGATAGGGGAAAATCTTGTCGAGATGCACGCTAAACAAGCTGGGTACGGTCATATACCACCTCACAACTACTTCACATGCGAAATTTGTCCAAAGAATAATCAAGGATGTGCCGTAGTTCGAGCTGCATTACAAGAACAAATGGACTTGGGATGGATTCAACATATCCGAGTCAGAACTGAACATGACATCAACATGGTTCAAGGATGTCCAGGAGAATACAAAATCTACAAAGTTGAAGACCTTGAAGGATCGGTAGTCAGGTTCCACAAAACTTTAAATGGACTTGCCTACTTTGGAACAGATTTCCACGCTTACAGTAGATGCAGAATCTGTCGAAGAGATTCACGAGGATGTTTGCGTGTTCGCAACGACATTCAAAAGCTGATGGATGACAATACCATTACTGTTCTTGCCAATAGAGAAGATGACGAAGTCTTTACCGTATCTCCTCAAATTAATCAAGTTGAACCTATGCAAGTTAAGTATGATAGCAGGAAGACAGCAATTGCGCCGTTAGTCATCTACTTACCAGGTCCTGTACCGTATGAGTCCAGCAAGGCTATACCATACAAGTACAACGCTACATTCATTGAAAATGGTAAGGAAATACCATTACCGTCTGTTGTCAACATTGCTGATGTTAGTCGAGTCACCAGAAGTGGACGAGTCTTCAACAGAACAACAGAAAATGTGGAGAAACCTTCAGAGGAAGTACCACATAGGCAAGACAATCTTTCGACCAATGCTGTTCAAGCGAAAGAAAATGATGAGATCTTGAAGTTAATCCAGAGGAGTGAATACAACATTGTAGATCAATTACTACATACTCCGTCTAGGATTTCTGTTCTTTCCCTGCTATTGAGTTCTGAAGCTCATAGGGAAGCTCTACAGAAAGTTTTGGAACAAGCTTTCGTAGAACCAAGTGTTACTATAGGCCAATTCAACGACATCGTTGCCAACATCTCCGCCGGAACTAGCCTAAGTTTCTGTGACGAAGATCTTCCTGAAGAAGGAGTGGACCATAATCTTCCACTTCACATCTCAGTTGGCTGCATGGGTGATGTACTCACAGGAGTCCTAATAGACAATGGATCCTCTCTCAACGTCATGCCTAAATCAACATTATCAAGATTATCTTTCAAGGATTACCCTCTAAGAAAAAGTCATGTCATCGTCAAAGCATTTGATGGATCAAGAAAGTCAGTGTTCGGAGAAGTAGATCTTCCCATAACTATTGGACCTCAGACGTTCAAAATCACTTTCCAAGTTATGGATATTCCAGCACAATACAATTGTTTGCTAGGTCGCCCATGGATTCATGAAGCTGGGGCAATTACTTCAACACTTCATCAGAAACTGAAGTTCATAAGAAATGACAAGTTGGTAACCGTATGTGGAGAACGAGCTCTAATCGTCAGCAACCTGTCATCATTCTCCGACATAGAACCAAAAGAAGTTGTTGGAACTAAATTCCAAGCACTTTCCTTAGACAAAGGAAAGGAGAAAGCAGCGTCTATTTCTTCATACAAAGATGCAATCCAAGTTGTGAAGGATGGCACAACCAATGGTTGGGGGCACATTAACATTCCTACCAACAACAAGAACAGAACGGGAATTGGATTCTTTCCGACATCATCAAAGACTATCCCAGGGATTGAAGTAGTTCTCCCTATTCAAGAAACTTTATGCAGTGGAGGTTTTCTTCAACCTGTTCAACAAACAGTCAATATCATCGATACGGAAAGCACCGATGAAGAGGAATGGTTATCCTATCTTCACGAAGCAGGATACATCTCCCTATCAGAATCTGAACCACTCTGCTGTTACCCGACTAAGGGATCTGAAAGTAAGACTCAACCAAGCAGTGATGAAGTTACTAACAGCTTCACCACCAGAAATCATGGTTCATCAGAAGAAGTTCCTCCTATCCCCGAAGAGACTTGGGATACATTAGGAGAACCAAGCGGAAAATTCGACTACATGGTGAAATACTCCGCTCCTGAAAGTTCAAGAATCTCTCTTAAAGATATTGTTCCAACTGGATGGAACAGTGATTTTGAGTACCTCTCTCAGCCAAAAGAGATGTATAACCCTTGCTATTCAGCATCACCTACTGGTGAAGTCATCATTGAGGATTATATCCCCAAGTCACCTTCCGAGGCTAAGGATCTAGAATTCACATATCTAGTCAATGCCATCTTGGGAGAAGAGCAAGACCAAAATACAGAAGAGGACGATCTCGAAAATGTCTCCGACAACGAGTCTCTCCATTCAGAAGATTGGAAGTTTCCTCAAAAGAAAGTTCGACATACTCCACTCGGAAATGGGTATGCTCACACCGCTCAGTCTGCTGAAGTAGAAGAAGATCGTCTGAGTGTTGCAAAGACAGTAGTTGGTAAATCAAGACCTACCACAGGCCAGCTTAAGCCTAAGGTTCCAGATTACTTAGTGCACAATGGGGTTCGCCACTACTGGACAGCTGTTGAAGTTTCAACTGTTGTTCGCACTCCTAAGTAGGAACTTTCACCGTTATTTTGTCCTCTCACCATAGCCCAGGGTGAAGAGATGTTTCATAGGGCTTTGCATTTTACTATTTCTTAGTTAAATGTCCCTCTTTGCTTCGCCCAAAGCAATAGAGTTTTGTTTTATAGGGTCTTTGTTTCAAGAAATGACTGTCCATAAATAAAAATGTCATTCTGTTCCTTCGTTTAGTTTTCCCTTTTCTTTTTTCGGAAATTGGTAATCCTAAAAAACACCCTTAAAAAACATCAAAAAAAATTATTAACTGCATACACCGAGTCTTCCCTCGTTGTCTAAATAAAACTTATCACACATATACAGATTAATCATAAAATACCCCGTTGAAACGTGCGACCGTATGACTTCTCCAAGCTTTGAGTTTCCTGTATTCGAGGCAGAAGAAGAAGAAGACGAAGAAATATCAAAGGAAATTTCACGGTTACTTCAACAAAAGGAAGAGGCCATTCAGCCATACAATGAGCCTCTAGAGATCATTAACCTTGGTTCCAATGAAAACAGAAAAGAGGTTAAGATTGGAGCTTCACTCAGTTCAGAGATCAGAGAGAGTTTGATACAGCTGCTCAAAGAATTCTCAGATGTCTTCGCTTGGTCTTATCAAGATATGCCAGGGTTGGATACCAGTATAGTGGAGCATCACTTGCCGTTAAAAGCAGAATGCCCTCCGGTCAAGCAAAAATTGAGAAGAACTCATCCGGAGATGGCCATGAAAATCAAAGAGGAAGTTCAAAAGCAGATCAACGCAGGTTTCCTCGTCACTTCAGAATACCCTCAGTGGTTAGCCAACATTGTTCCCGTTCCTAAGAAAGACGGAAAAGTCCGCATGTGCGTCGACTACAGAGATTTGAACAAATCAAAATGGCACCTGAAGACATGGAAAAAACAGCTTTCATCACCCCCTGGGGCACGTTCTGCTACCGTGTTATGCCTTTTGGACTAAAGAACGCAGGGGCAACTTATCAAAGGGCCATGACTACACTTTTCCATGATATGATGCATAAGGAAGTGGAAGTCTATGTGGACGACATGATTGCCAAATCAGAAAATGAAGAAGATCACATACAGGATTTGACAAAGTTATTTCAGCACTTACGGAAGTTTCAGCTTCGCCTGAACCCCAACAAGTGTACCTTTGGTGTCTATTCAGGAAAACTCCTTGGTTTCATTGTCAGCAAACGAGGAATCGAAGTAGATCCAGACAAAGTCAAGGCAATTCAAGAAATGCCTTCACCCAGAACCGAGAAACAGGTTAGAGGATTTCTTGGACGTCTGAATTACATCTCGAGATTCATATATCTCATGACTGCAACTTGTGCTCCTATTTTCAAACTTCTACGGAAAAATCAAAGTTGCGTCTGGACAGACGATTGTCAGAAAGCGTTCGACAGCATTAAGGAATATCTGCTCGAACCACCCATCCTGTCTCCTCCAGTGGAAGGAAGACCTTTGATAATGTACTTAACCGTCTTAGAAGACTCCATGGGTTGTGTCCTTGGACAGCAAGACGAGACAAAAAGAAAAGAGCATGCCATTTACTACCTGAGCAAGAAATTCACTGACTGTGAATCCCGCTACTCCATGCTCGAGAAGACGTGTTGTGCGTTGGCCTGGGCTGCCAAGCGTCTCCGCCAGTACATGATTCGACATACTACTTGTTTGATCTCTCACATGGATCCAATCAAGTACATATTTGAGAAGCCTGCTTTAACTGGGAGAATTGCCCGTTGGCAGATGTTGTTATCAGAATATGACATTGAGTATCACGCACAGAAAGCCGTGAAAGGAAGCATTCTAGCTGAGCACCTGGCTCACCATCCACTCAATGGTCATGAATCAACCAGTTTCGACTTTCCGGACGAGGACGTCATGTACCTCAAGATGAAAGATTACGACGAGCCACTACCAGACGAAGGACCTGAGATAGGATCCCAGTGGGGCTTAATCTTTGACGGAGCTGTCAATGCTTATGGACGAGGAATTGGGGCAATCATTGTTACACCTCAGGGTACCCATATTCCATTTACTGCCAGATTAACTTTCAAATGCACAAACAATGAGGCCGAATATGAAGCTTGCATCATGGGTCTCGAAGAAGCCATGGATCTAAGAATCAAACACTTGGATGTATATGGAGATTCTGCTTTGGTCATCAATCAAATCAAAGGAGAATGGGAAACACGCCAACCAGGGCTAATCCCTTACAAAGACTACGCGAGAAGATTATTACCATTCTTCGACAGGGTAGATTTTCATCACATTCCTCGTGAAGAAAACAACTTGGCTGATGCATTAGCCACACTCTCTTCCATGATTAGGATAAATCATTGGAATGACATTCCTCGGATCGATGTTATGCGCCTGGATAGGCCCGCTCATGTGTTCACAGTAGGAGCAATCATCGACGACAAACCGTGGTATCACGACATCAAGAACTTTCTTCAAAAGCAAGAGTACCCTCTTGGGGCGTCAAAGAAAGATAGAAAGACTTTGAGAAAGTTAGCTTGTAGATTCTTCCTGAATGAAGATGTTCTGTACAAGAGAAACTTCGACATGGTTCTGCTCAGATGCGTTGACAGAAAAGAAGCAGAAATACTCATGAGAGAAATACATGAAGGTTCCTTTGGTACTCACACCAATGGACATACCATGACAAGGAAAATACTGAGAGCAGGATATTATTGGCTGACAATGGAGTCAGATTGCTTCCAGTACGCAAAGAGGTGTCACAAATGTCAGATCTACGCCGATAGAATTCATGTGCCACCATCTCTTCTCAACATACTCTCTTCCCCTTGGCCTTTCTCCATGTGGGGAATCGACATGATTGGAATGATCGAACCAAAAGCGTCCAACGGACATCGCTTCATCTTGGTAGCCATAGATTATTTCACCAAATGGGTTGAAGCAGCTTCATATGCAAACGTTACAAGACAAGTTGTCGTCAGGTTTATCAAGAATCACATCATCTGTCGCTACGGCATTCCTAGCAAGATAATCACTGACAATGGGTCAAATTTGAATAACAAAATGATGAAGGAGCTTTGTGAAGAATTCAAGATTGAACATCACAACTCATCTCCTTACAGACCGAAGATGAATGGAGCTGTAGAAGCAGCTAACAAAAACATCAAGAAAATCATTCAGAAGATGGTCATCACTTACAAAGATTGGCATGAAATGCTCCCGTATGCTCTTCACGGTTACCGTACATCAGTACGTACTTCGACTGGAGCAACTCCTTTCTCCCTTGTATATGGCATGGAGGCAGTCCTACCTATAGAGGTTGAGATTCCATCAATGAGAGTCTTGATGGAGGCAAAATTAACAGAAGCCGAGTGGTGTCAAAGCAAATTCGATGAATTGAACTTAATCGAAGAAAAGCGCATGACAGCTTTATGCCACGGACAGCTATATCAACAAAGAATGAAGAAAGCTTTCGACAAAAAGGTTCGACCTCGCACAATCAAAGAAGGCGACCTTGTACTCAAAAAGATTCAATCTTTTCTCACAGATTCGAGAGGGAAATGGACTCCCAATTATGACGGCCCCTACGTGGTCAAGAGAGCTTTCTCAGGAGGAGCCTTAATACTCACGACTATGGATGGAGAAGAATTCACCCGTCCTGTGAACGTCGACGCAGTCAAGAAATACTTCGCCTAAATAATTAAAAGAACAGCTCGCTAAGTTGAAAACTCGCAAAGAGCGGCTTAGGCAAAAAAGAGCGTCTCGGTGAATCGAAAACCCGAAAGGGCGATTCAGGCAAAAGTTAGAGACATAAAAAATAAATAATCAATCCCGGTAAACTTAAAACCCGAAAGGGGTAGTTTACGCAAAAGTTAGGGATATATGGCAAGTAACTGTGTTCAGGACAAACTTGATCATTCAAAATCCATAAGCGGAGTATTCATCAGCAGTAGGTCATCTTCTACAAAGCACGAATACAGCGCAACTCGGAGTGGAAGGGAGAGATAACGGTCGTCACGTTTCATCGTAGCCCTTTTCCCGAAAATTACCAATTTCCAACTTTGTAAATACTCCATGGAATCAAGCATTTGGCTGATTACCATTCCATATATAATAATTTGAGCCTTGTGCTTTTCCTTTGCAATCTAGTCTTATTCAGTTTCTTGAAATGCATTTTAAATTTTAACAGTCATTTTCTTGGAACAAATGTTTTCATAAAATAAAAATGAATTTACTTGCAAAAATAAAGGTGAAATTTCTTTCTAAGGTTTACAAACAATAGGAAGAATGCAAACAGTTGCTCCGAGAACGGTTGAGACTCCGGGAACCAATATTTCCCCATGAGGTCGCTTTGCGAACATCTCCCGATGACGGATCTTTACTTCAATTCATATTACTCATTTCGGACCGCGGACAACTGATAACCAGATATTCCCAAGAGAGTTCGAACTCCAAGAAGAGGACATCTTCTGATCAACAAGAATTCAAGTCGTATCATTAGGATTTTACATCCGCGACAATTCTATTCACATTCACTTTACATTTTATAACTGTCATAATATTCATGCATACATTACATTACAACTGCATAGTCAAATTAGGCTTTTAATCATGAGAATGCCCGAGTCATGAGGGCATGAACTCAAGTTTCCCCTGCAAGTCCTGGAGAAACTTTTTCCTACAAGACAACGATCCATGTAGAGAAATTTCCCCAAGCAAGTCAGCAGATGGTAGTCTCCCTCAAGGAGATAGTTTGTTCACTTTTGGAATTCCTCAGCCGAGATTCTCCTGCAGAGCGACGTTCAACAGTCTTTTTCAGATAAGATAGTCTGCTTCGCATTTTGGAATTCCCCAGAGGTTTGGTATTTCCCCAGCAAGGTCAAGTGATGCCACTTCTTGTCAAAGAGTAATTCAGAATCTCCCAGCAGATCGACAAATGATTCCCCAACAGAATCAGTGAATGGTAGTCTTCATCCAGAAGATAGTTCATGATCCCCAGCGGAGTCAACAAATGGTAGTCTTTCCCCAAGGAAAGACAGTTTGTCTGTTAAATACTCAAGAGATCGACAAATGGTAGTTTCTTCAAACAGTTTGTCTGTTTCAGGGATGTTTAGTTCCCCACAGAGTCAATAAATGGTAGTTTTCCCCTTAGGAAAACAGTTTGTTGATTCCTCAGGCACCAATCGACGAATGGCAGTTTTCACCCCGAAAACAGTTCGTCCGCCTTCAAACAAAGTCATTAGCCCCTCAAAAGAGCGTGGGCCCATATGACAATCTTTCAAAGATGCCAGGTCAAAAGGGAAGATGGCGAAGTTTCTTTATTACCATCAAATGGTATTTCATCTCCAAGTGCTGATGAGAAGTTTGATGAGGAAACAAACCCTCAAAGTTTCTTTATTACCATCAAATGGTATCTCATCTCCAAGTGCTGATGAGAAGTTTGATGAGGAAACAAACCTTTGAAGTTTCTTTATTACCATCAAATGGTATCTCATCTCCAAGTGCTGATGAGAAGTTTGATGAGGAAACAACCTCTTTGAAGTTTCTTTATTTACCATCAAATGGTATCTCATCTCCAAGTGCTGATGAGAAGTTTGATGAGGAAACAACCTCTTTGAAGTTTCTTTATTTACCGTCGAATGGTATCTTACCTCCAAGTGCTGGTAAGAAGTTTGACGAGGAAACAGACCGTTGGAAATTTTCTCTTTATCTGATATATTGTCCAAACACAACTAAGACCAGTTTCGAGATATGGACATCCGAAACAAGGGGGAGGTTGTTTACCTTTTTCTAAGTATCAACACTTAGTTAAAGAAGATGGATTGCGCATCCTACATCGCCATCCATTCATCAGAATCCACATCAAGTATTTCTGCAGGAGTTTGTCTCCTCATCCCCCGCCAAGTGCGACAACGGGATCAAATCATGCAAAGATTTTATCAATTACAACATCTCAGGAGCGCCCAAAATTCGGGCATTCCTCGATATTTAAGTCTCTTTTACGCAGGAGAGATCAAGATATCAATCTCTCTCCCTCCAGATAAAAGAAACTTAAATAGGGGCATCTGTCATACCCTAATTTTTGACCCCCCTGAGATGACATATCTTCAGGATTTTTCATCAGGTCAAGACAAGTACCCAGAGCAGTCATTTCTCCATCTAGTACCTAATCAAGGATGCTCAAAGACAAGAAAGCTCAGGCAAAGGATCAATCAATACAAGGATTAGTCTCTAATACAATCATGGGGCTCAAGGACTTCATTTTTCTCATCTATGATTGATTAGACATCTAGTCATCTGAGTACAGGTTTACTCAGGTCACCAGACTAGGGTTTTGAGCCTATCAAGGACTAAAATCAGGGATCACATTTGGGAAACCCTAAGAGGCCTCAGAAGGTCATTCAAAGACATCAATCATCTTCAAATAACTCATATTACAAGATCTACTGGACATCACACTTCAATTCAAAGTCTACAGTCATTATTTTCACATGGTCGACAAATTAGGGTTTTGACCTAATTCACCAAGATGGTTGACTTTTAATCAGGGCATGAATCCAAAACTCAAGACATGATTCAAGGATCTCTACTACCTCCATATAATCCATTTATATCATCCATTTGAGGAGAAGATCTTATTTCTACACAAAAGCCCAAAAATTCACTTTGTCAGGAAAAAGTCAACTGTGAAGGACCATCTTTGACTTTTAAGGTTTTTGGTCAAAAAATGACTTTCAAAGATCAATATCATCAATATATGGATGTCAAAGTCATTTGGCCAAAGAAATTCAAAGAAATTCATCAAGGAGCGAAAAGTCGGGAATTAGGGTTTTTGAAGGCATGGTGAGATCTCAAAATTTCACCTACACAACTCAAAAAACTTCCAACATGAAAGTTGTAGATCTTGCAAAATAAAACAACATCTTACAAAGGAACTTTTTTCAAAAGATCAACCATTTATGAAGTTTTGGAAATTTTGAAGTTTAGGTCATGAACACTTAGAAATTTTTCTAAGTATTTTAACCTAGTTTTCATCCAACTTTGGGCTCATTTTTCACAAATTTCCCAAATGATTCTGAGGAAGACATAAACTAATGATTTGAAGTAGATGTTTAGGGCTTTCCAAATTGTGTTCAACCTTCTCAAAATTCAATTTGAGCTAGGAGTTATGCTTGTTCAAAGTTGGCCTCATGAAGTAAAATTATAGGTCATTTGCAAATTGGAACTTTGCAATTTTGTGCATTTTGCTTCATGGATGGATGCTACACGACCCATAACATGTCTGAAACAATACCATGCATTCATTTTCACCATGGCATGAAGATTGAAGAAGATTCCCAAAAGCAAGAACATGTGATTATGTAATCATTACTTTTGAGAATTTATGATAAGCAATGATTCACCAATTGGAATCTTCTCCTAAGCCAATAAGAACTTGCTACATATCAGAAATGTTCCCTAAGATCCTGCAAGATCAATGGTTGGGAGAGCTGGCTCGAAAATGCATCATTGCATTTTGGAGATTCTTTGAATTTCTTCATGGCTAAGAAACCAAACTCACTACACTAAGCAAGCTTACTATGATCAATTGCTCTGAACCAATTGCCTATAAATAGAGGCCTCATTCTCATTCAGAAAACACACCAAAGCAACCATATTTCTTGCTTTCTCTTTCTCTCCTCTTGTTCATTGTTTTTCAAAGTTCTTTGGCAAGAAGAATCGTTTTCTTCAAACCAGAGCTTATCTTTGAGAAGTGAGCATTCTAACATCTCAAGGGAGGTCATTTGAGGTGATCCAAGCACCTGGATCACTTCTGTAAGTGGAGAAACATCATTGTTGCTCTCACTTTGGAGCAGTTGCAGTTGGAGGTCCATAGTGCAATTCAGAAGGTTTCCAATCAATCTAAGCATCCACACACGTTCCATAGGAGGTAGTGAAGCTAACCAGATGGCTGCAGCTCATCTGTAACTCAGGAATCAACACCCTCCATGTTCACTTGAAGCTGAAATCGAGGGAGGTCCATAGAACAATTCAGAAGGATTCAGGCTCCAATAAGTATCCAGTTAGCATCATTGAGTCTCAGGGAAGCTATTGGGATCATCCATTCAAGCCCAGGTGCTCTCAATCATCCTCACAACCTCCATTTTCAGAGGTAAGTTTCTGAATTCCCTCTCTTTAATTTAAGTACTCTTTGTGAAATAGCTCGATTCTATCTTGTTCAGCATCATCAGAGGATTAAAAACCCTCTATCATCTTGCATTTATTCATCTTGTTTGTCATTTAATTTTAAATTTAGGGTTTATGTGTTCTTCGTGTTTTTACTGAAATTAGTTAGCTACACTTAGAATAAATGAATTCTGAACCCATGATCATGTTCCCCATCCAAAAACAAGCAAGATTGATGTTTACATCATATCATTTAGTTGAGAAATGAGAGAGTTAGGATTTTGAAAATCCTTGAGCTCGAGGAAGAAGATGACTATGGCCATGGCGCGCAAAATTTGAATCTGGGGCCAAAGTTTATTTTATTTTGAATGATACTTGTCTCATTAACGACTAAAATGTGATAGCCCAGTGGTAAAGAGTGTTTGTGTGTTGCGCGTGCCCAAGGTCTGGGGTTCGAATCCCCCTCGCCCCAGACCTTTTGATTTTATTTCTTTTTTTTGTTCTATACACTTGAATAACATATATGTTGCATGGAGTCATGTCTCTAACACCATGCGCGCGCTGGCCCAGTGGTTTGGTTTTGGGTGTGTGATCTAAAGGGCGTGAGTTCAAGTCTTGGTGAAGACAAAACCATATTTTTTATCACTTTTCACACTTATTTTCTTCACAACTTCACACAATTATTTAACCTATCAAATTAAATCATTTTCACTTCATTTTTCACACACTTGTTATTTAATATACCTATTTTATGAATAATAAAAAAAATCATAAAAATATTATTTATTTCATGTATTTTTATTAGGTTTAAAATAGTATCTTTAAGTGTTTTCTAAAATACTTTAAATACATATATTCACTTTGTTTTAACCTAATCATTTTGTAAATAAATCTTATGATAAAACCCTAATTGTTTAGGTCTTAATTAAGTAAAAATCTTTGTTTTACTTTAATTAAGTTGACTTTTGTCAATTTTCAAAACTGTTTTAAAATCTCAGATTAAACCAGATGATTAAGGTTTTCAAACAACAAAACCTCATATCATTCCAAATCATTTTCAAATCTTTGTCATCACCAGTACTGTAAAGTACTGGGCCTCTAATAGAGTGTAAGTCCCAAAAACCTTCTCTTCTTAGCTTGTTTTCAAAACTGTATTTTCAAAATCTTCTTTCTGTTTTCAAAACATTCTTCTGGTATTTGAAGGGCATTATTCCCGGTGAAACTCTTCAGATACCTATGTGACCTTTGTCCATCTTCACTTCTTCTGTTTTCAAAAACCCTTAACTGTTTATCATATATATTCAACTGTTATCATCAAAACAACAAAAATACTGTTGAGGCTCTGTACATACTTCTTCAATGGCCTCCACTCCATCCAGGTTAGGCTTTATAAGCTTTCAATTTACAGTTTTTATTTAAATTACTGTCAAATATAAACTGTGCATATATTAGTTTAGAACTACGTTTGAGTATAAACCTTAGGACAGTTAAACTATATAAATATTATAGGAATATGACCTAGGATTGAGAATGTCTTCCCGGTGAAGGCTCTTTCCTAATTAGAGATCTGTAGTTCAAACCCCCAAGATGAATTATTCCCGGTGAAACATCTTGGCAAAAACCTTAGAATCCAAAATGATAGGACACATCCACCCAAAGAGGAATTATTCCCGGTGAAACCTCTTACCCATTTGCTTAGAGCCAAAATAAGTTCAAAACTACATAGCTTTCTCTTGTGCTATAACAAGGACCCTCGATTAGCCTCCTCTTGGGCTTTGTACAAGGACCCACAGGCTTCTTAAAAGCATTTCCAGCTTCCTCTTGAGCTTGTATACAAGGACCCATCAGGTTTCTTATAAACATAGGAACAGGTCTTTAGTCACCTTTTAGCCTACCCTGGTGAATTTCTTCCAATTTAAACCAGACTTAAAACAAGCTAAGTTTGTCTCAATTTCACATTGAGTACATTTTTGGAATGAGAGACATGGACAGTCTCTGTCACCCTTATCTTCATCAATCCTCCTTAGTAGAGTCTAGGATCTATGTTTTGGTCATCCTCAGCATTGAGTCAGCCTTCATCTTGGGCTTTAAACAAAGAGTCTCCACTAGATAATCTTTCTGCCAATCTTTTCATCCTTTAATGGAGTGCTACCCAAATCATTCTTTCAAAACCCCTGGAAAGGGTTAGCCTCCAAAATTAATTAATAAATAATTTCATTCTCTTAGGAGATAATTTCCCCAAAAGAGTCAAAACCCCTGGAAAGGGTCAGCCTCCAAAAACATGATAAAGTCAGTCTTTTAACAGACAAATTCACCAGCTGAGTCAAAATCCCTGGAAAGGGTTAGCTTCCAAAGAAAAACAGTCTTTTAATAAATAAAATCTTCTCAGTAGAGTCAAAATCAACAAAAACAGTTAGCCTCAACCTTGGGCTTCATACAAGGCACCCAAACAATAAAACTCCCCTGTCAAAAGTCAGCCTCAACCTTGGGCATTGTACAAGGCAGATAATAGGGTCTCCCCAGTGAGTTCTTCATCACTCAGTAGCCACAACCTTGGGCTTTGTACAAGGCAGATAAACCATATCTTTCATGTGTCAAAGATTCCTAACACTTAGGATCTTTCCCCACATAGTCATCCATACTTAATTCATTTAAGAGTCTGCCACAACCTTGGGCTTTGTACAAGGCAGAAAATAATGTTTTCCCTAGGTAGAGTCAGCCTCAATTCTGGGCTTTGTACAGAACACTAAAATACCCTGTAATTAATCCCCAGTGGAGTCATCTCCCAGAGTCAATAATTAATTAATCAATCAAAAAGCCTCAAGCTTGGGCCTCATACAAGCCAGCTAAAGTCAAATCTTTTATACAGTAGATAGACATAGCTTATCTCTATAGAGAGATATTTTTACTACTCTACCACATTCAAACAAACATTTCACATTCAATTTCAATTTTAATCAAGTCTCCCATTTAGGATTTTGAAAGGCATGAGCTGGCAGTAAAACCCAGACATGTGGTAACTTTCCCTAATTTGGATGAGCATCTTTCTTTCATTTAAGAGGCATTTGACTGGTATACTTGCACATACACAAGTAAGGTCCCCCTCTTGAATGAAATGAATTCAGTTATTCTGTCACTCCTTTAAATGTTTGTGGTAGAATAGTACAAATACCTCTCTGTAGAGATAATTTCATGTCCCTTTACTGTAAACAGAGATTTAATTCCAAGCTTCAACCTTGAGCTTCAAGCAAGGCACCAAAAACAATTAATTTCCCTAGTTAGTTCCCCGAACTACATTAAGCTCTGACTTCCACTAGGGATATGTAGGTATGAGGTTCACAAGGAATCTCAGCGAGCTAATAAAATACCAAAAATAGTCAGTCTGTCTGTCTGTCTGTCTTTTCAAATCAATTCAATTCTCTCTCCTAATACAAAGGAGAAACTTTCCCAATCATTAGCAATAAACACAAACACAAATGACACAGAGAAGGTTCTTGTAGAGTACTACAGATATGTAGGGTGTTTAAACACTTCCCTATGTATAACCGACCTCCCGGACTCCAGAATTTCTAGTCTAGGTGAAATCCCCACACTTAGCAAACTCCTAGGGTTTAGTTGAGATCTTTTTTTCCCTTTCCTACTCGTAGGACAAATAAGAAAGTTCGTGTGATATCGTAGGAAGAACTGAAATAAAATTCATCCCACCACGGGCGCATTCTCCTTCCAAATTTCGCGTGAAGGGTTTAGCGTGCCGTCCTCCCAAGTGAAACGGGGAGGTAAAGAAAACGACCACCACAAGATCATGGTCTATTGAAGCATCAGAAGAACTTAAGATCAGAAGCAGAAGCACTGAAGTTCTCATGGTATCACGCTAGAAGCACTTCAAGGTCAGAAGACAAGAAGATGCTCTGCGCCAAGCTGTTTGACTCTGATGAATTTCAAACGTTGTTCATACAAACATCAGATCAGAAGCAAGTACAGGATAGCAGGCTACTCTGACTGACAAAAGGAACGTTAGAAGCTATTAACGGCAATGTCAGTAGATGCAGCAAAAGCAAGGCTCGAGGTAGTTGACAAAAGAGTGAAACATTAAATGCAATGCTGTACGGATCACGCAACGCATTAAATGCTCCCAACGGTCATCTTCTCAAGTGCCTATAAATAGAAGTTCTGATGAGAAGCTGAACACAACACTTTGCGCAAACATACAGAAACGCTGTCAAATTCAAAAGCTCTCAAACTTCATCTTCAACCTCACTTCATTACTGTTGTAATATCTTAGTGAGATTAAGCTTAAACTTTAAGAGAAATATCACAGTTGTGATTATAGCTTTTAAGAAGCATTGTAATACTCTTGTAAGAATCGTTTACATTCTTTTGTAAGAACTAGAGAAGATCAAGTTGTGATAGGATTCTCTAGAAAGTCTTAGAGGGTATCTAAGCATTGTGTTCCTAGAGTGATCAGGTTGTGATCAGGATACTCTAGAAGACTTAGAGGTTATTTAAGTGGAAAACCATTGTAATCTTGTGTGATTAGTGGATTAAATCCTCAGGTGAGGTAAATCACTCCAAGGGGGTGGACTGGAGTAGTTTAGTTAACAACGAACCAGGATAAAAATCATTGTGCAAATTGTTTTTATCTTAAGAGTTTTTAAAGATACACTTATTCAAACCCCCCCTTTCTAAGTGTTTTTCTATCCTTCAATTGGCATCAGAGCGCCGGTTCTAAGGTGTAAGCACTTAACCGTGTTTAGAAAAGATTCAGGAAGAGAAAAACGCTTAAGTCAAGATGGCTGGTGAAGATCCAACACCTACATCTACATCTGGCTTTGCTGAGCAACATAATGGAAATGGTAACAATGGTTATACTAGACCACTAGTATTCGATGGTGAAAACTTTGAATATTGGAAAGATAAACTTGAAAGTTACTTTCTTGGTCTAGATGGTGACTTATGGGATCTTCTGGTGGATGGTTACAAACATCCAGTTAAAGCTAATGGTGTAACGCTCTCAAGACAAGAGATGAGTGATGATCAAAAGAAGCTATTCAAAAATCATCATAAATGTAGGACTGTTTTGCTGAATGCTATCTCTCATGCTGAGTATGAGAAGATATCTAACAGGGAAACTACCTATGATATATATGAGTCATTGAAAATGACTCATGAAGGAAATGCTCAAGTCAAGGAGACCAAAGCTCTTGCTTTAATCCAGAAATATGAAGCCTTCAAGATGGAGGATGATGAAAACATTGAGAAGATGTTCTCAAGATTTCAAACGTTAACTGCTGGATTAAGAGTTCTTGACAAGGGATACACCAGGGCTGATCATGTCAAGAAGATCATCAGAAGCTTGCCAAGAAGATGGGGTCCAATGGTGACTGCATTCAAGATTGCCAAGAATCTGAATGAAGTGTCTCTTGAAGAATTGATTAGTGCCCTGAGGCGTCATGAAATAGAGTTGGATGCTAATGAACCTCAGAAGAAAGGTAAGTCTATTGCATTGAAATATAATTATAAAAAATGCACTAACGCTTTTCAGGCTGAACAAGAAGATTCTGAAGAATCAGAATCAGAAGAAGAAGATGAATTGTCCATGATCTCCAGAAGGGTAAACCAACTCTGGAAGAGCAAGCAAAGGAAGTTCAAAAACTTCAGAAGTTCTGAGAAGCTTGAAAAAGGAGAATCTTCTAGAAGAAGAAGATCTGACAAGAAGAAGGTCATTTGTTATGAGTGCAATGAGCCTGGACACTTCAAGAATGAATGTCCAAAACTTCAGAAGGAGAACCCCAAGAAGAAGTTTCATAAGAATAAAGGTCTTATGGCAACATGGGATGATTCAGAATCAGAATCAGACTCTGGAGGCGAGCAGGCAAACCTTTCACTGATGGCCACAGTGGATGATGGATCAAAATCTACATCAAAATCATATTTTGAAGAGGTATTTTCTAAACTATCTAGAGAAGAATTAGTTTCCAGTTTAACAGAACTTCTGGAACTCAAGGCTCATCTTAGTATCAAATACAAAAAGTTGAAAAAGCTATTTGATTCTGAAACTAAGAAGCTGGAAGTGGAAAATTCTGAACTGAAGGAAAAACTTTTAAAATTATCCAAAGATATTGGATCTCCTTCTGAATCAGAAAAATCTATTCCTAGTCTCAATCATATTCTGAAAGAATATGACTCGAGCTTCAGAAAGTTTTTATCTAGAAGTATTGGCAGAAGTCATCTTGCTTCTATGATATATGGTGTTTCTCGAAACAAAAGGATTGGTGTTGGCTATGAGGGTGATACCCCACACAAATTTGAACCTGTAGATGATATGAAAATCACATGCAAGCCATTGTATGATCAGTTCAAATATGGCCACTCACATGATATTAGTCTCACTTCACATGCCAAAAGCTTTCATGTTACACACACTAAGAAGCATGTGACACAACCTAGAAAATATCATGCTGCCAAACCTAAAGAATATCATGTTGTTCCCCCTGTTGTTTATTATGCTAAAGCCAAGTTCAATCAGAACTTGAGGAAAACTAACAAGAAAGGACCCAGGAAGTTGTGGGTACCTAAGGAGAAGATAATTTCTGTTGCAGATATCCTTGGCAACAAAGAAGACAAAGCACAAAATGTCATGGTACCTGGACTCTGGGTGCTCGCGACACATGACGGGAAGAAGGTCTATGTTCCAAGACCTGGTGCTTAAGTCTGGTGGAGAAGTCAAGTTTGGAGGAGATCAGAAGGGCAAGATAATTGGCTCTGGAACCATAAGTATTGGTAACTCTCCTTCCATAACTAATGTACTTCTTGTAGAAGGATTAACGCATAATTTATTGTCCATAAGTCAATTAATTGACAATGGTTATGACATAATCTTCAATCAAAAGTCTTGCAAGGCTGTAAGTCAGAAGGATGGCTCAATCCTATTTACAAGCAAGAGAAAGAACAACATTTTTAAGATTGATCTTTTTGATCTTGAGAAGCAGAAGGTGACTTGCCTTATGTCTGTTTTTGAAGAGCAATGAGTCTGGCACAGAAGATTAGGACATGCTAGTTTGAGAAAGATTTCTCAGATTAACAAACTAAATCTGGTCAGAGGACTTCCAAATCTGAAATACAAATCAGATGCTCTTTGTGAAGCATGTCAGAAGGGAAAGTTCTCCAAACCTGCATTCAAGTCTAAGAATGTTGTCTCTTCCTCTAGGCCGTTAGAACTTCTGCACATTGATCTGTTTAGACCGGTAAAAACAACATCTGTCAGAGGGAAGAAATATGGATTAGTCATCGTAGATGATTATAGCCGCTGGACATGGGTAAAGTTCTTAAAACACAAGGATGAGTCTCATTCAGTATTCTTTGAATTCTGCACTTAGATTCAATCTGAGAAGGAGTGCAAAATCATAAAGGTCAGAAGTGATCATGGTGGTGAATTTGAGAACAGATTCTTTGAGGAGTTCTTCAAAGAAAATGGTATTGCCCATGATTTCTCTTGCCCTAGAACTCCACAGAAAAATGGAGTTGTAGAGCGAAAGAATAGGACTCTACAAGAAATGGCCAGAACCATGATCAATGAAACCAATATGGCTAAGCACTTCTGGGTAGAAGCAATAAATACTGCATGTTATATTCAGAATAGAATCTCTATAAGACCTATTCTAAATAAGACTCCTTATGAATTGTGGAAGAATAGAAAGCCTGACATTTCATATTTTCATCCTTTTGGATGTGTTTGTTTCATTCTGATTACTAAAGATCATCTTGGTAAGTTTGATTCTAAGGCACAAAAAAGTTTCCTTCTTGGATATACTGAACGCTCTAAAGGCTACAGAGTATACAATACTGAAACATTGGTTGTAGAAGAATCAATCAATATCAAATTTGATGATAAGCTTGGTCTTGAAAAGCCAAAGAAGTTTGAGAATTTTGCAGATATAGATATTGATATATCAGAAGCTAAAGAACCAAGAAGCAAAGTTTCAGAAGCTGAAAGTCTCAAAAGCAAAGGATCAGAAGATCAAGTTGCTGCTTCTTTAGAGAATCTCAGAATTTCTGAAGAGCCAACAGTCAGAAGATCTTCTAGACTCACCTCAACTCACTCAGAAGATATGATTCTTGGAAAGAAAGATGATCCTATCAGAACCAGATCATCCTGAAGAACAATGCAGAATGTCAATTAGGTCTTGTTTCTTTGATCGAGCCAACTTCTGTTGATCAAGCTATAGAAAATCCAGACTGGCCATGCAAGAAGAACTAAATCAGTTTACAAGGAATGATGTATGGGATTTGGTTCCTTGACCAAAAGGATTCAACATCATTGGAACAAAATGGGTGTTTAGAAACAAATTAAGCGAAAAAGGAGAAGTTGTAAGAAACAAAGCCAGACTGGTCGCTCAGGGCTATAGTCAGCAAGAAGGGATTGACTATACAGAAACCTTTGCACCAGTGGCCAAGTTAGAATCTATTCGCTTATTGATTTCTTTTGCCACTCAACACAACATCACTCTATATCTGATGGATGTTAAGAGTGCCTTCTTAAATGGGTATATAGATGAGGAAGTCTATGTCCACCAACCTCCTGGTTTTGAAGACTCCAAGTCTCCAAACCATATTTTCAAACTAAAGAAATCCTTGTATGGATTGAAGCAAGCTCCTAGGGCTTGGTATGAAAGACTAAGTTCTTTCCTTATGAACAATGGTTTCACTAGAGGACAAGTGGATACGACTCTTTTCTGTAAAACATTTAAGAAGGATATTTTAATTTGTCAAATTTATGTTGATGACATTATATTTGGAACATTTAATGCTACACTTGGAAAGGAGTTTATTAAGTCTATGCAGGCTGAATTCGAGATGAGCATGATGGGAGAACTCAAGTATTTTCTTGGGATTCTAATCAATCAAACTTCTGATGGAACATATGTTCATCAAACGAAGTATATGAAAGAACTTCTGAAGAAGTTTAATCTTTCCGAAAGCAAAGAAGCCAAAACTCCTATGCATCCAACGTGTGTCCTAGGTAAGGATGAGGTAAGTAAGAAGGTAGATTAGAAGTTGTACAGAGGTGTGATTGGATCTCTTCTATATTTAACTGCTTCTAGACCTGACATTTTATTCAGCGTTTGTTTGTGTGCAAGATTCCAATAGATCCTAGAGAATCTCACTTAACAGCTGTTAAGAGAATTCTGAGGTATCTGAAAGGTACTACTAATGTTGGTTTAGTCTACAGAAGATCTAAAGAATACAACTTAGTAGGATTTTGTGATGCTGACTATGCTGGAGATAGAGT
>NW_026705876.1:0-29723 GCF_029867415.1 Vicia villosa | reverse complement strand
TGTTCAGAGTTCAGTCCTTCAACAAAAAGTTGGAGTACTAATTTATATCCACTCCAACCTAACATATTCCAACATACATAACAATATGGGCACTCTACTCTAATAATCGGGGAGATTGATCTGATTTTTTCACCAACCTACCACTATTATGAAAACATAATACCACAATGCCATGAAATGAAAACAAAAATACCCAAATGCCACACTTTTCTTACATGTCCGTCCAAGGGTTGGCTGGACCAGTGAACAATTTTTTCTTCAGTTGGGGTCCGGCCAGGGGTTGGCCGGACTCTAACTGGGCCTTTTTTTTTCGTTTTTTTTTTTGTTTTTTTATTATATGACCCCCTGTGAGACATATGGTCCAACCAAAGCAAAAAAAAATAGGTTTTTTTCCTTGTACCCGTTTATGTCTTGAATAAAAAAAATATTGGTAAATAATTATTTTTTTAATTAAAATAATATTTTTTTTAATTTTGTATTATATTTTAATCATTAAATATAATAAAAAAAACAATTATTGTAATTAATAAATCATTTAAATCAATTAAAACAAAAAAAAACAAAAAAAGGCCCAGTTAGAGTCCGACCAACCCCTGGCCGGACCCCAACTGAAGAAAAAAAATGTTCACTGGTCCGGCCAACCCCTGGACGGACATGTAAGAAAAGTGTGGCATTTGAGTTTTTTTTTTTTCAATTCATGGCATTGTGATATTATATTTTCATAATAGTGGCAGGTTGGTAAAAAAATCAGATTGATCTTCTTAAATGAATTATCAAAATTAAAAAAATATCCAACATAACTCTCCAGAATAAATATTAGTAATAAAATAGTATTCGCTGGTCTAACGGATGCCCGAACCTGTTTTAAAAATGTGACTACTGAATCACTTTTTCTAACGTAAGGTATTTTAGTATATTTATTTCAACTGTTCGGCCATTGAATTATTGAACATATTATATTTATTATATTAATTTATTAACTAAATATATTATTAAATAAATTATAAAACAATTATATAAAATTAATATATTATATTAAGAAAATTATATTAAATTAAATAAATATTTAAAATAATTAATTAATATTATTAATAACTCAAAAACATTAAAAATAAATTCATACAAGTTGAAAAAAAAAAACTCCCAGTTAGAGTTCAACAACCTTTGATCGATAAGTTCAATCAATCATTGGTTGAATCATAACTAGGAAAGGTGGTAGATTATTTTTTTTTTTTAATTGAAGATTGGTATTTTTATTTATTTTTTTGACATATGAATAAAAAAAATCTAATTTGTCTCCTTTTTTTACAGATAATTTTCGACACATATATAGATACATAAAATTCCACCACTAGTTTTTAGTAACACAATATCTACTTTTTGGAATTTATTTTCTTCATTGATTCAATGAACTAGTCAGGACCGGCCCTGTGCACATGGCCCTGTGCACATGCACAGGGCCTCAAATTTTAGGAGGCCCCAAATTTAAAAAGGTCCAATTTTTTTATATAAATATTAATTAAAATAAATAAAATATTATAATAAAAATTCAATAAACCAAAAAAATGATATGATAAAATTTTAATACATACAAAAATTGAGATAGATCGAAATTTAAAATAATTATGATTAAATATTTTATTGATTAATATATAATTTTATTTTTCATGTGCTTTTTTAAATTATTATAATTGTTTTTATATTTTAAATTTGGGTCCATTTTTAAAATTAGAACGGAGCCTCTGCTTTAATTGGGTCGGCCCTGGAACTAGTACATGTTCTATTACTAGTTAGAACATATTCGGCATAGTTTTGCCCCTACACATGTCATGCCCAATTGATATTAATACATCGTTGATTGAATGATTGGTATCTATGCCATGGCCACTAAGATGATTAATAAAAGTCTATTTATTTACTTTTGAGAAAAAAGTTTACTTATATTCGATCATAAACTTTTTTTTTAAATTTCATTCATTATTAAAGGTTGCATTAACTTTTATTTTAACTCAAAGGTGTATTAACTTAAAATTGCAAGAGATTGATTCCAACTTAAATAGGAGTTATGATAAAGAGGTGTTATTTGATAGGTTCATCAACAATATTGAGTATGGCATCCAACTTGTCCAAAGGTGCTGCAAATTTGGAAAATAAAATCTCTAGATGGTTGAGATGGAATATTACAGGTTGTGAAAGTGAAACGGTGAATAATTTTTTTAGTCTTTAACTTGATTTGCAAAGGGAAGCATGAAAAAGAAAAGTATTTCATTTATTTGGCTAATTATAAGATTTGAAAGATAAGATCTTATTAACAGTAACATAACTCAACACCTTCTCTTGAATTAATTGCATAATGAAAAGAAAACTTAATATAAATCTAATAATAACCAATGAGCGCCTCCATGCATCTTGCATTTGAGTAATTAGTTTGTATGGAAAACTTTACACACTCTCATTTGTTTTCAAAGTTCTAAAAAAAAACCAGAAGAATACCAGTGCGTTCGCACGAGTATCAGTATGGTATGCGTATTTGTTATTAAAATATAAAATAATTATTTTAAAAGACATAATAAATAGGTGTCTATACTTATTTCAATATATAAAAGTATTTGAATAATATATATATATATATATATATATATATATATATATATATATATATATATATATATATATATATATATATATATATATATATATATATATATATATATATATAGAGAGAGAGAGAGAGAGAGAGAGAGAGAGAGAGAGAGAAAAGGGGATATGCACTGACAGTGTAAAATATTTTTACACTATCAACCAATCACAACCATGTATTCAATTAAAACACAATTTTAATTTTAAAAAACTAATATGACATGGCAAGTGTAAGGATTTTGATTGGTTGTATGTGTAAAGTTAGTTTACACTATCAGTGCACTACCTTTAAACTCATATATATATATATATATATATATATATATATATATATATATATATATATATATATATATATATATATATATATATATATATGATTTTTATTTTGGAATTATTGTAAAAAATATTTAAATCAATAGTGAAGTTGTTCTATTATTATTCAATATTTTGATCAGTAACTTCATGTTTCCGTTATGGTAGGTCGCCATTCCACGTGTTGTAGTGAGAGATGCTCTCGTCTCTCTCTAACATCTTAACGTGTTTTCCCCCTCTCACCCTCTAGGGTTTTGAGTAGCGGCGCTCCCCACCAGTTCCTTTCTAGTTTTTACCCAAATAACGACTTTTTTCTCTTCTCTTAGTGGAAGCCTGTGCCTTTTTACCCCAATAACAACTAATTTCTCTTCTCTGAGTGGAAGCCTGTATCTCTGTTCTTGTATAATCTTCTTTGAGCTAGTGATAGCGAAGGCGCTAATTGGCTGTGGGGTATCTGTTCATTACTTTTGAATGGAGAAGTGGAAGGAGATCCCCTTATCCAAGGAGGAGGAAGAAGGAGTAACGGTAGAAAAAGAAGAAATATGTGGAGAAGAAACTTTCCAAAGAACCCTAGCGGGAAGGCTATGGACGGATAGCAGCTTCAATACTATAGCCTTCTTGAGTACAATGTTGGGAGCTTGGAAGTTGAGGAATCCGGTTGAAACCCAGGAGCTTAGTAAAAACCTGTTCCTTTTTCGTTTCTCTACCAAGTGAGATCTGGAAACAGTATTGAGGAATGGGCCTTGGAGCTTTGATAGGAATATCCTTGTTCTGGCCAGAGTGTCTGGAGAGGAGCAACCGTCAGAACTGAATTTGCATTTTGGGGTTTTCTGGGTGAGAGTGTACGAACTCCCATTGATGCTCAGATCAGAAGCGGTGGCGAGGAAGTTGGGGGGGATTCTTGGGAAGTTCGAGGAAATGGATATGAAGGAGGCAAACAGAAACGGGAGATTCTTGAGGGTAAAAGTAACGATGGACCTTAAACTACCTCTAAAGAGGGGGACAATGGTTAGGTTTAAGGACAAAAATCTCCGAGTACACTTTAAGTATGTAAGACTTCCTACTTTCTGCTTTGTTTGTGGTCGCCTTGGACACCAGATGAAGGATTGTGAAGCTACATGAGATCTTAGTGAAGAAGGATTCGACGATATAGAGGAAACTGACTTATTGTATGGCCAATGGTTGAGGGCATCCCCATTACCCAGAGTTAATGAGGAGGCAAGGAAGAAAGAATCCAACTCAAGTTCGTGCAGCAGGAGTCTTTTCAATCTCTCGTCTGGATAGAGCAAATGTGAAACAAAAGGGAAGGATAAGGAGGGAGAAGGAGAGGTGGAGCAACTCAAAGAATCGTTTCATAGGAGGAAACAAACACCAATGAAAGTGTTGGCTGAACCAATGGCAGATCTGATTAATCTGTTAGAAATATAGGCTGTTGCTGAGTCCTTTGGTGCAGTGGACATTTCCAACATTGGTAACGGGAAGGATGAGGTAGCTAAAAGTCATGTTACAAAGAAAAAGAAATGGACAAGGAGACAACCCTCAAGGAAACCAGATGCTACCTCAAAACAGAAATTAGAAGTTGAAATTGGAAAGAGGCAATTAGTAGATGTGATGATTACGGAGGGAGAGGTTGAAGGTTGTGGTAGCGGTAGCGGTGAGAAGAAGAGGAAAGGTCAAGGTTCCATGGAAGCGCTCACACAGAATGTACCAGAGGTGGTGTTGGATGACCAACACCGCCTAGACCAGTGAAAATCGTTAGTTGGAACTGTAGGGGGTTGGGGAATCCCCGTACAGTTCGAGCCTTGTCAAGGCTCACCCGTCTTGAAAATCCCGATGTGCTTTTCGTCATGGAAATTCATTTAAAGACTGAAGAAGTACAAAACATTAGAATGAAGATTGGATTTGAGCATTATCATGTGGTAGATTGTAAGGGTGTGGGAAAGGAGAGGGTTGGGGGGCTTGTGCTTCTGTGGAGAGATACGGTACAAATTAACATTACTTCATCTTCTTTAAATCATATTGCAGGTTCGTGGAATGATGATGAGGACGGCCAGCTATGGAATTTGTTCAGTGTTTACGGATACCCGAAGGAGCAAAATAAGAGGAAAATGTGGCAACTGATTCAGGATTTGTTCAGAACCAATAGTGACAAAGCTATTGTTTTTGGTGACCTAAATGACATCCTGTGGGAGCATGAGAAAAAGAGGGGCAGCAGTAGAACCACAAGTCAATTTATGTGGGAAAGAAATGCTACTAATTTGTGTGGGATAATGGATTTGGGCTTCGATGTTTACCCGTTTACATGGTCCAATGGAAGGCAAGGGGATGATAATACTCAATGTCGTCTAGATAGGGCTTTGGCTTCTAATAGTTTCATAAATAGGTTCTCTCCTATCAAAGTCCATCACTTATCTAGGTTTCAATCTGATCATGCTGCCATAAGAATTTCTCTTGAAGTTGAGTCATGTCAAAGCAGTAGAAGATAAAAGAGACCACACCTTTTTTGCTTTGAAGAGGTTTGGAGTAATGACCCAAGGTGTGAACGATTCATGGAGCAACTGTGGAAGGACCCCAACAACAGGGGCCTTAACAAATTTGAAGGGCTGAAGCGCCTTGATGACATGTTTAAAGAATATATAACCGGGGAGATTTCAAAGGAACTTAGACGAATTGAGGAACAATTGGGAAAGGATGCTTGTTGGGCTGAAAGGCGAGAGGACATTCGCCACAATAGAGCCTTAGAAAGCCAACGGGATAATTTTCTAAAGTTAGAGGAGGTTGTTTGGCGGCAACGGAGTAGGGCCCTGTGGTTAAAACACGGGATAGAAACTCCAAATTATTCCACGGGAAAGCTAGTCAGCGACGGAAGACAAATTCTATAAAGAAAATTAAAGATGAGAACAGACACTGGTGGAGAGGCCATGAGCATTGCGAGCGAATTCTTGTCACTTATTTCTCTGATTTATTTTCCTCTTCAATTCCTGTTAATGGTGAAGAGATCTGTAAAGTGGTGGAAGGTAGGCTTACGGATGATCACATCAGGATTTGCAAAGGGATCTTTACGGCTGATGAAGTTAAAACTGCTCTTTTCCAAATGAATCCTCTTAAGGCTCCGGGGCCAGACGGTTTACCAGCGCCTTTCTTCCAAATATTCTGGCACATAGCGGGGCAGGATGTGTGCAAGCTGGTGCTGGATATTCTCAACAACCATAAAAGCCCGGGAATCATCAACAACACCCATGTGGTCCTCATACCTAAATGCAAGAATCCTAGAAGACCGTAAGACTTTAGACCTATCAGTCTTTGCAATGTGGTTATGAAGCTGGTAACTAAGACCATTGCTAATAGATTGAAGCTTTTCCTACCAGACATCATAGATGAAGAGCAAAGCGCGTTTGTAAAATATCGGTTGATTATGGATAATTTTCCTTGATTGCAATGGAATGCTTCCATTGGCTAAAGAAAAAGGTGAAAGGGAAGAAGTTGTCATGGCCCTCAAACTTGACATGTCCAAGGCCTATGACAGACTCGAGTGGGGATTCATCGTGGAGGTTCTATCGTCTATGGGATTTCCAACGACAATGGTGGAGCTGATTGAGAGATGCATAACTCCGGTTTCCTATAAAGTCCTTGTCAACGGTGTTCCTAGTAGGAGCTTCATCCCGGGGAGGGGTCTCCGTCAAGGCGACCCCCTCTCCCTCTACCTTTTTATAATGTGTGCTAATGTCTTTTCAGGTCTTCAAAAGAAAGCAACACGGGAGAAGGAGCTACATGGTATTAAGATCGAGAGGAACTCTCCAATGATTACTCACTTATTCTTTGCGGACGATAGTCTTCTGTTTGCTAGAGCTAACTTGGAGGAAGCTATCTGAATCAAGGAAGTGCTTAAAATCTATGAAAATGCTTCAGGCCAAGTGGTGAACTTTGAGAAGTCAGAAGTGTCCTTCAGCAAAAATATAGGGGATGGGGCTAGAGCTTGTATCCGTAACTGTTTAGGGGTCAGCGCTATGCCAAGTCACACTAGATATCTTGGACTGCCGATTATGTTTGGACGGTCAAAGAAGGTAGTTTTTACAATTGTGGTGGAGAGGGTGTGGAAGAAGATCAAGGGATGGAAAGAAAAGTTTTTGTCAACTGCCGGAAAAGAAGTCCTCATAAAGTCAGTTGCTCAAGCAATTCCCACGTACGTGATGAGCTGCTACAAGATTCCGGAGTCCGTTTGCCATGAGATAGAATCATTAATTGCAAGATTTTGGTGGGGATCAAAGAAAGGGGAAAGGAAGACGCATTGGTTAAGTTGGGATAAATTGGATAAGACAAAAGGTGAGGGAGGTTTGGGGTTTAGAGGGATTAGTGACTTCAACTCGTGTCTTCTCGGAAAACACTATTGGAGGCTCCTGACACAGGAAAACTCGCTGGTGGGTAAGGTTCTTAAAGGAAGGTACTTTCCCAGGGGTCCATTGACAATTGTGAGGTTAGTTATAATTCGAGTTATGCGTGGAGGAGCATTATGGGAGCGAGAGATGTGGTTCAACGCGGCGCTCGGTGGAGAATAGGTAACGGGGAGAAAGTGAATATTCTGAAAGATAGGTGGATTCCGAGTAACAAAGGTTTCAAATTGCTGGCTAGAGCGTATAATGTTGTGGAGCATGCCAAAGTCAGTGACCTCATTGATAAGGACCTTGGAGTTTGGAAGAGGGAGGATATCCAAAACATGTTTCCGGCCGAAGAGGTGAGGAAGATTGTGAGCATTCCACTTTCAAGAACTCCTTTTGAAGACAAAGTTGTGTGGCACTTTCGAGAAGAGTGGAGATTTTTCAGTTAAAACTACTTACCATGCGGCAAGTTCTCATTGAGATTCTATTCATCCTGGCCCTTCCACCCCGGCTTATCAGAAACTATGGGCTTTGATCTGGAAGGCCCCCATTGTTGCAAGACAAATAAACTTCCTTTGGCGTGTTGCCAAAAATATCTTACCCACGAGAGGAAATTTGTTGAAGAAAGGTATGTCCCTTGACCCTCTTTGCCCTTTCTGTTCACTGGATACAGAGTCTGTGCAACATATTTTTATGGAGTGTGTATTCACGAAACAAGTTCTATTTTCTTCATCCCTTAGCTACCGTACTCCCAATAACACGTGCGTGAATGATTGGATCCAATCGGTTTTAGATTGTGGGGATGTTGGTAGTGTGCAACTGATTTATGCTTGCCTTTACAAGATTTGGCAAGAAGAAGAATCCATCTATTGTGAGCAGACACGAAACATACCCCGTGGATGTTCATTTTGCGCAAGCTGATGCGGGATTCTCGGTGGATGGGAAGGTGGTGCTTGGCTGTGTCTACAAGAACTATGCTAAAGAGGTGATGATAGCTGCTAGCAAGAAGGAAGATATGGAGGTTGGTGTGAGCTTGGCTGAGTTACTCGCGTTTCGTTGGTGCATTCAAATGGCAGTTGATCTTAAGCTGGAAAAAGTTGTGTTCCAATCTGATGCAATGACCGTGGTTGATTGTATCAATTTAATTTCTCGCAATGCTTCTCTTGAGCCAATAGCAGCTGATTGTAGGGCGATGCTACGCTGTTTTTCTTTCAGTTATGTTATTTATATTCCTAGAGTCTGTAATTCTGGTGCACACAATGTTGTGTTATTAGGTAAATTGTATGGTTCTCGGACCTGGTTAGATAGTTTCCCGGTTGTGAACTCTGTATCGGCGGCTGTTAACAGCCTTCTGTTTTAATGAAAGTGATTTTCGCGTCAAAAAAAAACTTCATGTTCCCGTTATTATTCAATATTTTGATCAGTAATTTCATGTCTCTATTATTATTAAATATTTTGATCAGTAACTTCATGTTCTCGTCAATATCGAATATTTTGATCAATAACTTCATGTTCCCGTTAATATTCAATATTTTGATCAGTAATTTAATATTTCTGTTAATATTCAATATTTTGATGAGTAACTTCATGTTCATGTTAATATTCAATATTTTGATTAGTAACTTCATGTTCTCGTTAATATTCAATAGTTTGATCAATAACTTCATGTTCCCGTTAATATTTAATATTTTAATTAGGAATTTCATGTTCCCGTTAATATTCAACACTTTTATCAATAACTTCATGTTATAATATATTGGAACAATAGTTTGATACGGTTACCAATGTGTTTACACAATACTAGCGTGTTACCCGTGCTTTCACACGGGTATTAGTGTGTTACGCACATTTGTTTTCAAAGATATAATAAAGTATGAAATAAATAATTAAAAAATAACATATTTTTCTCGTGTTTGGATTAATACATTATTTTAACTTTTGTTTTCTTTAATTGTACAAAAAAATGTAATAACCCGTTCGTTCGCATGAATTTTGGTACGGTTACCAGTGCGTTCACACGGTAGCGGTGTGTTACCCGTGCGTTCGAACGGGTATTAATATGGTACGCGTATTTGTTCCCAAAATATAGTAAAAATAAAATGATTTTTTTTAAAAGAGATAATAAATCAATGCCTATAATTCTTTCAATATATAAACTATTTGAATTATTAATATATATTTTTTATATAAATATTTTTTTTTTGGAATTATTGTCAAAAATATTTAAACTAATAGTAAAGTTGTTCTATTATTATTTAATATTTTGATCAGTTACTTTATGTTTCCGTTAATATTCAATAGTTTGATCAATAACTTCATGCTCTCGTTAATATTTTATATTTTAATTAGCAATTTCATGTTCTCGTTAATATTCAATAGTTTGATTAATAACTTCATTTTCTCGTTAATATTAAATATTTTGATCAATAACTTAATATTCTCATTAATATTCAATATTTGATAAGTAACTTCATGTTCCCGTTAATATTAAATATTTTGATTAGTAACTTCATGTTCACATTAATATTTAATAGTTTGATCAATATCATCATGTTCCCAATTTTTTTTGAAACATCAAAATAACTTTATTGATATATCAAAAACACCATACAGTCCAAGTGATCTAAAAAGATCCCACTAACACAAGATAACTAGATCAACACAAAGACAAAGAGCAATAGATCAAGGCATCATTAAACTGCCCAAGTGAGGTCTAGTTTTGCTATGAGCCCAACATCTAAGGATAACCACATCAATAATGTTGTCGATGCATTGCTGAGGATTATTCTGCTCACCAAAACACACAACATTTCTGTAATTCCAGCATTCGTGGACAGTTTCTGTAAAGGCACATTGAGTGATTCGAGATCTCCATCCTTTCTTCTTACAAATCTTGATAAACCACTCTAATTCATCAAGCCACTATTGCGGTTGATGTATCACTTGTAGCCAAGTTAACACACCTTCCTAAACTGTTCTTGTGCCAGGGCAGAGAAATAATATGTGATCAAGAGTTTCAGTGGTCTTACAAAACATACAATCAAGATCATCAAGCATACGAAACTTATGTAGCCTTTCCTTGGTGGGGAGACTGTTGTGACAAGCTCTCCAAAGGGTGTGGATGGACTTAGGCCTTGCTAGATTCTTGAATATCACCACTCTCCATGAGACATCCTGCACATAATCTTTCAGGTTAACATACATATGCCTTGAGTTAAATTTAGGAGCCTGGAGAATACCCTGCCATGCCTGCAAATGTGTAATTGCATCTCGAAATTTCAGTATGCTCTTCATCATCCAAGATGCTGATTGTTTGATTGGCATCTCCATAATGCTCTGTCCTTTAGTGTAGTAAGCATTAATCCACCTAATCCACAAACTATCAGCTTTGTCATTGAGATTCCATAAGTTCTTGGCAATGCAAACTTTATTCCAACCATGGAGATCAATTATGTTGAGTCCACCTTTTTTCTTAGGAGTGCACACTTTCTTCCAAGACACAGGAGATTTCCTAGTTATCACTTCAGTACCAGCCCATAGGTAAGATCTGCAAATGGCTTCAATATTACTAATCTCATTTTTAGGCATAGGGAGGCTCTGCATCCAATAGTTGCTAGTAGAGAACAGAATGCTCTGAATCAGCTGGGTCCTTCCTGCAAAACTGAGAAACCTCGAACTCCAATGTTTGATTTTACTCACAATTTTCTCAATTAAGCCAAGACATTGCTGAACAGTAAATTTTCTACTAGTTAGAGGAATCCCCAAGTACTTAAAAGGCAGAGGTCCCTCTTCAAACTTGGTAGCTCTAAGGATTTCTTGTTTGGTATTCTCCTCCACATTACCAAAATAAACCTTACACTTGGCAAGATTTACTTCCAAACCAGTAGACTTAGAGAATTTAACCAATCCTGTCATTAGTAAGTGGACTGAACCAATCTCACCTCTGGAGAACAGAAGAAGATCATCAGCAAAGCTCAAGTTCACTATCCCTACTTTCTCACACTTGGCATGGTAATGAAAATTCTGTTGCTTCCCAACTTTGGCTAAAATCCTGTGGAGGTATTCCATTATTAGCACAAATAGGAGAGGGGACAAGGGATCTCCCTGTCTAAGACCTCTCTTAGCTTGGACATTCTCAGACATCTCATTGTTAATCTTGTACCTATAAGAAACAGTCTTAATAACAGTCATGGTCCACTGAATAAATTTATTTGGAAAATTTAACTTAGCCATGATTTCTTCCATTGTTATCCAGTCCACACTATCATAGGCTTTTTTTAATATCCATTTGGATCATGCATCTTGGAAGGCCATTCTTAGCACTATACCCTCTAATTAATTTATAGGCAAGCATTATGTGATCTTGGATATGTTGACTTGGGATAAAAGCTGCTTGGCTGACATCAACAATACTACCAATAACACATCCCAGTCTAGTAGCCAAAATCTTGGATATGAGTTTATACATAGTTGTGCAGCAGGAAATAGGCCTAAAATCCTTAACCATACAGGCTGCAGCATGTTTAGGAATGATTGTAACCATTGTGTTATTCACTGCTCTGTAGAGTCTGCCATTATCAAAAAAATCTTGCACTGCCATAACAACATCTTCCTTGATAATACTCTAAGTAGCCTTAAAAAACCTGGCCCCATTGTCATACCCTAATTTTTGACCCCCCTGAGATGACATATCTTCAGGATTTTTCATCAGGTCAAGACAAGTACCCAGAGCAGTCATTTCTCCATCTGGTACCTAATCGAGGATGCTCAAAGACAAGAAAGCTCAGGCAAAGGATCAATCAATAACAAAGACTAATCTCTAATACAATCATGGGGCTCAAAGACTTCATTTTTCTCATCTATGATTGATTAGACATCCAGTCATCTGAGTACAGGTTTACTCAGGTCACCAGACCAGGGTTTTGAGCCTATCAAGGACTAAAATCAGGGATCACATTTGGGAAACCCTAAAAAGCTCCAGAGGGTCATTCAAAGACATCAATCTTCTTCAAATAACTCATATTACAAGATCTACTGGACATCACACTTCAATTCAAAGTCTACAGTCATTATTTTCACATGGTCGACAAATTAGGGTTTTGACCTAATTCACCAAGATGGTTGACTTTTGATCAGGGAATGAATCCAAAACTCAAGACATGATTCAAGGATCTCTACTACCTCAATATAATCCATTTACATCATTCATTTGAGGAAAAGATCTTGTTTCTACACAAAAACCCAAAAAATTCACTTTGTCAGGAAAAAGTCAACTGTGAAGGATCATCATTGACTTTTAAGGTTTTTGGTCAAAAAATGACTTTCAAAGATCAATATCATCAATATATGGATGTCAAAGTCATTTGGCCAAAGAAATTCAAAGAAATTCATCAAGGAGCGAAAAGTCGGGAATTAGGGTTTTTAAAGGCATGGTGAGATCTCAAAATTTCACCTACACAACTCAAAAAACTTCCAACATGAAAGTTGTAGATCTTGCAAAATAAAACAACATCTTACAAGGGAACTTTTTTTCAAAAGATCAACCATTTATGAAGTTTTGGAAATTTTGAAGTTTAGGTCATAAACACTTAGAAATTTTTCTAAGTGTTTTAACCTAGTTTTCTTCCAACTTTGGCCTCATTTTTCACAAATTTCCCAAAGGAATCTGAAGAAGACATAAACTAATGATTTGAAGTAGATGTTTAGGGCTTTCCAAATTGTGTTCAACCTTCTCAAAATTCAATTTGAGCTAGGAGTTATGCTTGTTCAAAGTTGGCCTCATAAAGTGAAATTATAGGTCATGTGCAAATTGGAACTTTGCAATTTTGTGCATTTTGCTTCATGAATGGATGCTACACGACCCATAACATGTCTGAAACAATGCCATGCATTCATTTTCACCATGGCATGAAGATTGAAGAAGATTCCCAAAAGCAAGAACATGTGATTATGTAATCATTACTTTTGAGAATTTATGATAAGCAATGATTCACCAATTGGAATCTTCTCCTAAGCCAATAGAAACTTGCTACATATCAGAAATGTTCCCTAAGATCCTGCAAGATCAATGGTTGGGAGAATTGGCTCGAAAATGCATCATTGCATTTTGGAGATTCTTTGAATTTCTTCATGGCTAAGAAACCAAAACTCCCTCACTAAGGAAGCTCACTCCTCTGCAGCTATACTGATCCATTTGCCTATAAATAGAGGCCTCATTCTCATTCAAAAAACACACCAAAGCAACTCAATTACTTGCTTTCTCTTTCTCTCCTCTTGTTCATTGTTTTTCAAAGTTCTTTGGCAAGAAGAATCGTTTTCTTCAAACCAAAGCTCATCTTTGGAAAGTGAGCATTCCAACATCTCAAGGGAGGTTATTTGAGGTGATCCAAGCACCTGGATCACTTCTGTAAGTGGAGGAACACCATTGTTGCTCTCACTTGGAAGCATTTGCAGTTGGAGGTCCATGGAGTAACTCAGGGAGTCTCAGGCCAAACCAATCATTCAGACACACTCCCTAGGTCATAGTGGAGCTAACCAGATGGCTGCAGCTCACCTGTAACTCCAAATTCAACAACCTCCATGTTCACTTGAAGCTGAAATCGAGGGAGGTCCATAGAGCAATTCAGGAGGATTCAAGCTACAATAAGCATCCAGTTAGCATCATTGAGTCTCAGGGAAGCTATTGAGATCATTCATTCAAGCCCAGGTGCTCTCCATCATCCTCACGACCTTCAGTTTCAGAGGTAAGTTTCTGAACTTCACCTCTATAATTTAAGTACTCTTTGTGAAATAGCTCGATTCTATCTTGTTCAGCATCATCAGAGGATTGAAAACCCTCTATCATCATTCATTTATCTTTCAGTATAGTCATTTAATTTGATTTTGAAATTTTAGGGTTCTTCACGATTTCTGTTAAATTAATTAGATGTAGTTAATATTAGTTCATGTTAGTTACATATTTAGAATCGTGAGTGAATTTAGAGCAAGTTTCGTGTTTACATCATGGCAAATGATTGAGAAACGAGTGAGTTCAGAAATTCAAAAAATCATGGAGCTTGAGGTTGAAGACGAAGATGGTGGTGGCGCCATTTTTAATTTCTCAGGGGAGGGTTTAAAATATATTTAACTGAAAGCGTTTTATAAACGACTAAACAACTTGCCCTAGTGGCCACACATGCGCCTTTAGTATCATCATGCCACAAGTCTGGGGTTCGAATCCCCCTCGCCCCAGACTTTTTGATTCTTTTATTTTTTAAGGAATTACAACTTGTTTTGAAATATGACCAAGTGGAGGCAACTTACTAACACCAAACGCGCGTTGGCGCAGTGGTGTTATTTTGAGTTGTTGGCTTCAAGGGCGTGGGTTCAAACCATGGTGAGGCCAAAACATTATTTTTTATCACTTATTTCCTTCAATTTTCTCACAACTTCATATAATTAATTAACCTATCAAATTAATTTATTTTCACTTCATTTTTTACACACATGCTATTTAATATCTCTATTTTGTGAATAATAAAAAAGATCATAAAAATATTATTTATTTCACATGTTTTTATTAGGTTTAAAATAGTATGTTTTTAGGTGTTTTCTTAAATACTTTAATACATATTTTCACTTTGTTTTAACCTAATCATTTTTGTAAATAAATTTATGATAAAACCCTAATCACTTAGGTCTTAATTAGGCATAGATCTTCATCTTTGCTTTAATTAAGTTGACTTTTGTCAAATCTCAAAACTATTTTCAATCTCTGATAAAATCAAATGATTAGGGTTTTCAAACAACAAAACCTTGTATCATTCCAAATCATTTTTTCAAATTATTTTTATCACCAGTACTGTAAAGTACTGGGCCTCTAATAGAGTGTAAGTCCCAAAAACCTTCTCTTCTTAGCTTGTTTTCAAAACTGTATTTTCAAAATCTTCTTTCTGTTTTCAAAACATTCTTCTGGTATTTGAAGGGCATTATTCCCGGTGAAACTCTTCAGATACCTATGTGACCTTTGTCCATCTTCACTTCTTCTGTTTTCAAAAACCATTAACTGTTTATCATATATATTCAACTGTTATCAACAAAACAACAAAAATACTGTTGAGGCTCTGTACATACTTCTTCAATGGCCTCCACTCCATCCAGGTTAGGCTTTACAAGCTTTCAATTTACAGTCTTTATTTAAATTACTGTCAAATATAAACTGTGCATATATTAGTTTAGAACTGCGTTTGAGTATAAACCTTAGGACAGTTAAACTATATATATATTATAGGAATATGACCTAGGATTGAGAATGTCTTCCCGGTGAAGGCTCTTTCCTAATTAGAGATCTGTAGTTCAAACCCCCAAGATGAATTATTCCCGGTGAAACATCTTGGCAAAAACCTTAGAATCCAAATAATAGGACACATCCACCCAAAGAGGAATTATTCCCGGTGAAACCTCTTACCCATTTGCTTAGAGCCAAAATAAGTTCAAAACCACATAAGCTTTCTCTTGTGCTATAACAAGGACCCTCGATTAGCCTCCTCTTGGGCTTTGTACAAGGACCCACAGGCTTCTTAAAAGCATTTCCAGCTTCCTCTTGAGCTTGTATACAAGGACCCATCAGGTTTCTTACAAACATAGGAACAGGTCTTTAGTCACCTTTTAGCCTACCCTGGTGAGTTTCTTCCAATTTAAACCAGACTTCAAAACAAGCTAAGATTGTCTCAATTCTACATTGAGTACACTTTTGGAATGAGAGACATGGACAGTCTCTGTCACCCTTATCTTCATCAATCCTCCTTAGTAGAGTCTAGGATCTATGTTTTGGTCATCCTCAGCATTGAGTCAGCCTTCATCTTGGGCTTTAAACAAGAAGTCTCACTAGATAATCTTTCTGCCATCCTTTTTTTCAATCTTAAAACCCCTGGAAAGGGTTAGCCTCCAAAGTCATTTAAAATCAATCCATTCCTTCATTTCAACAAAAAAACCCCTGGAAAGGGTTAGCCTCCAACATCTGTTTAAAAAGTCAAAAGAATAATTTCATTCTCTTAGGAGATAATTTCCCCAAAAGAGTCAAAACCCCTGGAAAGGGTCAGCCTCCAAAAAACATGATAAAGTCAGTCTTTTAACAGACAAATTCACCAGCTGAGTCAAAATCCCTGGAAAGGGTTAGCTTCCAAAAGAAAAACAGTCTTTTTTTATCTCCAGTAGAGTTAAAACCAACAAAAACAGTTAGCCTCAACCTTGGGCTTCATACAAGGCACCCAAACAATAAAACTCCCCTGTCAAGAGTCAGCCTCAACCTTGGGCATTGTACAAGGCAGATAATAGAGTCTCCCCAGTGAGTTCTTCATCACTCAGTAGCCACAACCTTGGGCTTTGTACAAGGCAGATAAACCATATCTTTCATGTGTCAAAGATTCCTAACACTTAGGATCTTTTCCCCATATAGTCATCCATACTTAATTCATTTAAGAGTCCGCCACAACCTTGGGCTTTGTACAAGGCAGAAAATAATGTTTTCCCTAGCTAGAGTCAGCCACAACCTTGGGCTTTGTACAAGGCACATAAAATAAAGTCATTCATTCAATTATCCTCAACAGTCAGCCACAACCTTGGGCTTTGTACAAGGCACACAAATAGAGTCTCCCTAAACAGAGTCAGCCTCAATTCTGGGCTTTGTACAGAACACAAAAATACCCTGTAATTAATCCCCAGTGGAGTCATCTCCCAGAGTCAATAATATTAATTAATCAATCAAAAAGCCTCAAGCTTGGGCCTCATACAAGCCAGCTAAAGTCAAATCTTTTATACAGTAGATAGACATAGCTTATCTCTATAGAGAGATATTTTTACTACTCTACCACATTCAAACAAACAAACATTTCAATTTCAATTTCAATTCAATTTCAAATCAAAGTCTCCCATTTAGGACTCTGAAAGACATGCTCTGGCACATCCCCAGACTTGTACACTTTCCCTAATTTGGACGAGCATTTTTCTTTCATTTAAGAGGCATCTGACTGGCATACTTGTACACCCAAGTAAGGTCCCCCTCTTGAATGAAATGAATCCAGTTATTCTGTCACTCTTTCAAAATGTTTGTGGTAGAATAGTACAAATACCTCTCTGTAGAGATAATTTCATGTCTCTTTACTGTAAACAGAGATTTAATTCCAAGCTTCAACCTTGAGCTTCAAGCAAGGCACCAAAAACAATTAATTTCCCTAGTTAGTTCCCCGAACTACATTAAGCTCTGACTTCCACTAGGGATATGTAGGCATGAGGTTCACAAGGAATCTCAGCGAGCTAATAAAATACCAAAAATAGTCAGTCTGTCTATCTGTCTGTCTTTCTTCAATCAATTCAATTCCTTCTCCTAACACAAAGGAGAAACTTTCCCAATCATTAGCAGCAAACACAAACACAATGACACAGAGAAGGTTCCTGTAGAGTACTACAGATATGTAGGGTGTTTAAACACTTCCCTATGTATAACCGACCTCCCGGACTCCAGAATTTCTAGTCTAGGTGTAAATCCCCACACTTAGCAAACTCCTAGGGTTTAGTTGAGATCTTTTTTTCCCTTTCCTACTCGTAGGACAAATAAGAAAGTTCGTGTGATATCGTAGGAAGAACTGAAATAAAATTCATCCCACCACGGGCGCATTCTCCTTCCAAATTTCGCGTGAAGGGTCTAGCGTGCCGTCCTCCCAAGTGAAACGGGGAGGTAAAATAAAACGACACCACAGAAAAATGGCGACTCTGCTGGGGATATAAGTGTTCAAAACCTTGGTTTTTCATCCAAACCAATGGTTGACCTGTTGCTGGTCCAGCCCCAATGAGGAATTAGGGATGCCAAATTCCCCCTCAAACAAGAGAGGTCCTGCCTAACCTCTGTGTCATATCATGTGTTTGTTGCATATATATTTGTTTATTTTGTTTATTCTGTATCGGGAAAGGGCTTGATTCCCCCTTGTGGTGAGAAATCCTATACCCGGATTTGAGTGCAACATAAGATAGGATGGAGGATGTCTTCCCGGTGAAGGCCCTCTAATCTTGGTTTCCAATTCTACTCTTGGGATTTGCCTGGCTGGTTGTGATTAACTGCGCCACTGCATTCCGAGACTGATTTGTACCAGGAGGACCTAGAAACACATTAACCCCACTTAAAGCCTTTTTTAGGACGTAGAGCGGTGATTACGGAAGTAATTGTCACGCAGATACTACACTCAGAGAAAACTCTCTTATAGATACCAATCAACGTATCTTTAAGGTTGAGCAAAAACTCTGAGACCCCTAGAACCCGTTCTACAGGTACAAAAATCCTTAACCTTAGTTTACCATTGGGGCGGGAGACTGCGTTTTGACTTCATGACCACTATACCCTTCAACGCCATGTTTGTTTAAAACTCTTGTGTGTGCATTCATGCATTCATGCATCATTCATTAATAAACAACTAAAAACAAAAAGAGTCTTTTTCGAGTCGTTTTTCAAGGAAACTAAATAACGAACGTTTTGAACTTCATAGAAAGAGAGAAACGGAGAAAGGACTTAAGGATCTATACCATGGATTATGGGAGAAAGAGAGCTAGGAAATACACCTTCAAGATTCCCCAGGTCGAGGAACTGGGAAAGCTCGGAAAACTGGTGGTCAACCCCCAGGCTTTCAAGGAGAAGTATGGAAAACTTCTGCCTTTGCTCAATACCAACATGGTGGATGGGATCCTTCCCACCTTGGTACAGTTTTACGATCCAACGTATCACTGCTTCACCTTTCCAGATTATCAGCTCATGCCTACGTTAGAGGAGTACTCTCGTCTGATTGGAATACCCGTGTACGCGCAAGATCCGTACTCCGGTTTGGAAAAGAATCCTGACGACGTTATCATTGCTGCAACTACTCCTTTGAACGTAGTCGACATCAGAACTCATATGGTGAGTAGAGGAGGAATTCAAGGATTGCCCTCCAAATTCCTGTTTGATCAAGCTCGGTACTTCGTCAGCATCCAAGATATGAGCGCTTTTGAGGAAGTCTTGGCTTTGCTTATCTACGGATTGTTTTTGTTCCCTAACATTAACGATTTCGTCGACATCAACGCAATTAAGATCTTCTTAATTGGAAATCCAGTTCCAACCTTGCTTGCGGATGCTTATCACTCTGTGCATTCAAGAAACCTGCAGCGAGGAGGATTAATCACATGCTGCGTACCGTTGTTATACGAATGGTTCGTTTCGCACCTGCCAAAGTCTAGCACTTTCTGGAACATGAGGGATGGCCTTTACTGGTCACAGAAAATCATGTCTCTCACTCATACAGACATTGATTGGTGTAGTCCTGACAACGACGAAACCAAGATCATCTTCAGTTGCGGAAGTTTTCCCAACATACCCCTTATTGGAACTAAGGGAGGAATCAGTTACAATCCAGCTTTAGCCCGTCGTCAATACGGCTATCCTATGAAAAATATTCCAAGTAACATCCAATTGGAGGGTCTGTTCTTCAAGAACATCGACGATCATGGCAACATGCTGAAGAAGGAAATTGTCCAAGCCTGGCGTCTTGTTCACAGCAAAGGGAGAAGATTGTTAGGAAAACATCTTTGCATCTCCCTGGATCCTTACCTTCAATGGGTACGCGTCAGAGCATTCAAGCTCAGGATGCCATATCAACATCAAGAACCTATTCCCCTAAGGGAACCAATTTACCTTTTCTCCACCGATGTTGAAAAACTGCAAGCAGCATTAAACAAGGTATGCCAAGAAAGGAATGCTTGGAGGAACAAGTATCGAATCGTCAACACGGAAAATGTTGAGATTCATAACATCCTAAGAAGGAAGGATGAGTTACTTGAAGTACTCGATCGACAAGTGACACAAACGTCACTTTCTCATCATATCCCTCCTGCTTCCTGGATCATCGATCAGCTCACGTCAGAGAACGCTCAGCTCAAGAAACAGAAGAAGATGTTAGAACGTGAAGTCGGCTCATCATCAAAGTTTTAGAGTCCTTTCTCTCAGTTTCTCTGTATTTCCATTTTCAAAGTGTGTAAAAAACGGCGTTTTCGCTTAATTAATAAAGTTTGATGTTTCATAACGTAATTATGGTGTTTCCTTGAAAAATAATAACTTAATTGCATATCATACATCGCTTTAGTCGTACGCACTGACACGAGAATTGTCGCGGATCTAATAGTCACTTTCCTTTCTCCAGAAAGAGAGGAGGAGAAGGAGGTGAACCAAGACTTTCAAGCTGTCTCATCCATACAACACTCGTTCAAGTCGCAAGAAAAGAATGGAAGACTTTGAGCAAGAGAATGAAGAACTCAGAGAAGAGATTAATACTCTCAAAGGTACTGTTGAAAGGCTCAATAGTATGGTAGAAGCCCTGGTAGTTGCGCAGAATCGACCAACGCCAGAAGAACCACAAAGGACTGTGGTTTCCGAGATTGTTTCTACTCCTATTCCTCAGTATACCATGCCGCCTGATCGACCTTGGGGCATGCCGTATAACTTTACTCCAGAAGGGTACATACCTCCAGCTTCTGAAGCTCCAAAAGTCACCATGGATATGCGTCCACCGGAGGGTTACAAACCTCTGGAAATTGAAGTTCCAAGAGCAACGGCAATGGGTTTCACACAACAGAACGCTGAGATTCCAAGATCTGCTGTCATGGCTTCTCCACAGCCCATTATGCATACTTTTCCCCCGCAGGGCGGACAAGTATATCATCACGCTCCAAGTGAGGATGCTGGCGTGTATGAAAGATTGGACGAGTTCCAGGAACAGTTTCTGCAAATGCAGAAGGAACTCAAGACTCTCCGAGGACAAGATCTATTTGGAAAGAATGCTGCAGACCTCTGTCTGGTTCCAAATGTTAAGATTCCTCACAAATTCAAAGTACCAGAATTCGAGAAGTACAAAGGGAATTCATGCCCACAAAGTCATCTTGTGATGTACGCTCGAAGAATGTCAACTCAGACTGATAATCAACAATTGCTCATTCATTATTTTCAAGACAGCCTGACTGGTGCTGCACTCAAATGGTACATGAACTTGGACAGTTCAGAGATTCGTACTTTTCGAGACCTCGGAGAGGCCTTCGTCAAACAGTATAAGTACAATCTGGATATGGCTCCCGACAGAGATCAACTCCGGGCCATGACTCAAAAGGATAGAGAAAGCTTCAAGGAATACGCTCAGAGATGGCGTGAAGTTGCTGCTCAAATTTGTCCACCACTTGAAGAGAAAGAAATGACAAAAATCTATCTCAAAACTTTGAGTCCATTTTACTACGGACGAATGGTTGCAAGTGCACCAAGTGATTTTACTGAGATGGTAAACATGGGTGTACGTTTAGAAGAAGCAGTTCGAGAAGGACGCTTGAACAAAGAACCAGAATCTTCTGTTGGTCCAAGGAAGTATGGAAGTTCTTTCCAGAAGAAAAAGGATCAAGATGTCAGCAATGTCTTGCACAAAATCAAGAAGAAATTCCAACCTCAAGTTGCAACAATAACTCCGGTTGTTAACTCAGCGCCAGCTTATCAACCTCAGGTCTCGCAACAACAAACTCAACAAAGGTCGCAGCAACCTCAGCAACAGGTTCGACCTCCAAATTACAACAATCGGGCTCCAAGGTATCCTGCCTTTGACCCCATACCAATGCCGTATGCAGAATTGTTTCCAACATTACTGGCAAAAGGACTCATCCAGACAAGGAGTCCTCCAAATCCTACAAACAGTTCCTCACCATGGTATAAGGCTGACCAATCTTGTCCCTATCATCAGGGGGCACCAGGTCACAATATTGAGAACTGTTTCTCTTTCAAGATTGACGTCCAACGATTAGTGAAGAGCGGAATGCTATCCTTCAAAGATACTAATCCAAACGTCCAAGCAAATCCTTTGCCGCAGCACAAAGAAGCTTCAGTAAATCTGGTAGACCAACACCCCAATGTCATTCAAATCTACGACATTCGTCAGATAGGGGAAAATCTTGTCAAGATGCACGCTAAACAAGCTGGGTACGGTCATGTACCACCTCACAACTACTTCACATGTGAAATTTGTCCAAAGAATAATCAAGGATGTGCCGTAGTTCAAGCTGCATTACAAGAACAAATGGACTTAGGATGGATTCAACATATCCGAGTCAGAACTGAACATGACATCAACATGGTTCAAGGATGTCCAGGAGAATACAAAATCTACAAAGTTGAAGACCTTGAAGGATCGGTAGTCAGGTTCCACAAAACTTTAAATGGACTTGCCTACTTTGGAACAGATTTCCACGCTTACAGTAGATGCAGAATCTGCCGAAGAGATTCACAAGGATGTTTACGTGTTCGCAACGATATTCAGAAGTTGATGGATGACAATACCATTACTGTTCTTGCCAACAGAGAAGATGATGAAGTCTTTACCGTATCTCCTCAAATTAATCAAGGTGAACCTATGCAAGTCAAGTATGATAGCAGGAAGGCAGCAGTTGCACCGCTAGTCATCTACTTACCAGGTCCTGTACCGTATGAGTCCAGCAAGGCTATACCATACAAGTACAATGCTACATTCATTGAAAATGGTAAGGAAATACCATTACCGTCTGTTGTCAACATTGCTGATGTTAGTCGAGTCACCAGAAGTGGACGAGTCTTCAACAGAACAACAGAAAATGTGGAGAAACCTTCGGAGGAAGTACCACATAGGCAAGACAATCATCCGACCAATGCTGTTCAAGCGAAAGAAAATGATGAGATCTTGAAGTTAATCCAGAGGAGTGAATACAACATTGTAGATCAATTACTACATACTCCGTCTAGGATTTCTGTTCTTTCCCTGCTATTGAGTTCTGAAGCTCATAGGGAAGCTCTACAGAAAGTTTTGGAACAAGCTTTTGTAGAACCTGGCGTTACTATAAGCCAATTCAACAACATCGTTGCCAACATCTCCGCCGGAACTAACCTAAGTTTCTGTGACGAAGATCTTCCTGAAGAAGGAGTGGACCACAATCTTCCACTTCACATCTCAGTTGGCTGCATGGGTGATACACTCACAGGAGTCCTAATAGACAATGGATCCTCTCTCAACGTCATGCCTAAATCAACATTATCAAGATTATCTTTCGAAGATTACCCTCTAAGAAAAAGTCATGTCATCGTCAAAGCATTTGATGGATCAAGAAAGTCAGTTTTCGGAGAAGTGGATCTTCCCATAACTATTGGACCTCAGACGTTCAAAATCACTTTCCAAGTTATGGATATTCCAGCACAATATAGTTGTTTGCTAGGTCGCCCATGGATTCATGAGGCTGGGGCAATTACTTCAACACTTCATCAGAAACTGAAGTTCATAAGAAATGACAAATTGGTAACCGTATGTGGAGAACGAGCTCTGATCGTCAGCAACCTGTCATCATTCTCCGACATAGAACCAAAAGAAGTTGTTGGAACTAAATTCCAAGCACTTTCCTTGGACAAAGGAAAGGAGAAAGCAGCGTCTATCTCTTCATACAAAGATGCAATCCAAGTTGTAAAGGATGGCACTACCAGTGGTTGGGGGCACATTAATATTCCTACCAACAACAAGAACAGAACAGGAATTGGATTCTTTCCGACATCATCAAAGACTATCCCAGGGATTGAGGTAGTTCTCCCTATTCAAGAAACTTTCTGCAGTGGAGGTTTTCTTCAACCTGTTCAACAAACAGTCAATATCATCGATACGGAAAGCACCGATGAAGAGGAATGGTTATCCTATCTCAACAAATCAGGATACATCTCCCTATCAGAATCTGAACCACTTTGCTGTTATCCGACTAAAGGATCTGAAAGTAAGACTCAACCAAGCAGTGATGAAGTTACTGACAGCTTCACCACCAGAAGTCATGGTTCATCAGAAGAAGTTCCTCCTATCCCCGAAGAGACTTGGGATACATTAGGAGAACCAAGCGGAAAATTCGACTACATGGTGAAATACTCCGCTCCTGAAAGTTCAAGAATCTCTCTTGAAGACATTGTTCCAACTGGATGGAACAGTGATTTTGAGTACCTCTCTCAGCCAAAAGGGATGTGTAACCCTTGCTATTCATCATCATCGACTGGTGAAATCGTCATTGAGGATTATATCCCCAAGTCACCTTCCGAGGCTACGGATTTAGAGTTCACATATCTAGTCAATGCCATCTTGGGAGAAGAGCAAGACCAAAATACAGAAGAGGATGATCTCGAAAGTGTCTCCGACAACGAGTCTCTCCATTCAGAAGATTGGAAGTTTCCTCAAAAGAAAAACCGACATACTCCACTTGGAAAGGGATATGCTCACACCGCTCAGTCTGCTGAAGTAGAAGAAGATCGTCTGAGTGTTGCAAAGACAGTGGTTGGTAAATCAAGACCTACCACAGGCCAGCTTAAGCCTAAGGTTCCAGATTACTTAGTGCACAATGGGGTTCGCCACTATTGGACAGCTGTTGAAGTTACAACTGTTGTTCGCACTCCTAAGTAGGAACTTTCACCGTTATTTTGTCCTCTCACCATAGCCCAGGGTGAAGAGATGTTTCATAGGGCTTTGCATTTTACTATTTCTTAGTTAAATGTCCCTCTTTGCTTCGCCCAAAGCAATAGAGTTTTGTTTTATAGGGTCTTTGTTTCAAGAAATGACTGTCCATAAATAAAAATGTCATTCTGTTCCTTCGTTTAGTTTTTCCTTTTCTTTTTTTTCGGAAATTGGTAATCCTAAAAAACACCCTTAAAAAACATCAAATATTCCATTAACTGCATACACCGAGTCTTCCCTCGTTGTCTAAATAAAACTTATCACACATATGCAGATTAATCATAAAATACCCCGTTGAAACGTGCGACCGTATGACTTCTCCAAGCTTTGGGTTTCCTGTATTCGAGGCAGAGGAAGAAGAAGACGAAGAAATATCAAAGGAAATTTCACGGTTACTTCAACAAAAGGAAGAGGCCATTCAGCCATACAATGAGCCTCTAGAGATCATTAACCTTGGTTCCGATGGAAACAGAAAAGAGGTTAAGATTGGAGCTTCGCTCAGTTCAGAGATCAGAGAGAGTTTGATACAGCTACTCAAAGAATTCTCAGATGTCTTCGCTTGGTCTTATCAAGATATGCCAGGGTTGGATACCAGTATAGTGGAGCATCACTTGCCATTAAAAGCAGAATGCCCTCCGGTCAAGCAAAAATTAAGAAGAACTCATCCGGAGATGGCCATGAAAATCAAAGAGGAAGTTCAAAAGCAGATCAACGCAGGTTTCCTCGTCACTTCAGAATACCCTCAGTGGTTAGCTAACATTGTTCCCGTTCCTAAGAAAGACGGAAAAGTCCGCATGTGCGTCGACTACAGAGATTTGAACAAAGCTAGCCCTAAGGATGATTTTCCTTTACCACATATTGATATGTTGGTAGACAGTACAGCAAAATCCAAAGTTTTCTCATTCATGGACGGATTTTCAGGATACAACCAAATCAAAATGGCACCTGAAGACATGGAAAAAACAGCTTTCATCACCCCCTGGGGCACGTTCTGCTATCGTGTTATGCCTTTTGGACTAAAGAACGCAGGGGCAACTTATCAAAGGGCCATGACTACACTTTTCCACGACATGATGCATAAGGAAGTGGAAGTCTATGTGGACGACATGATTGCCAAATCAGAAAATGAAGAAGATCACATACAGAATCTGACAAAGTTATTTCAACGCTTACGGAAGTTTCAGCTTCGCCTGAACCCCAACAAGTGTACCTTTGGTGTCTACTCAGGGAAACTCCTTGGTTTCATTGTCAGCAAACGAGGAATCGAAGTAGATCCAGACAAAGTCAAGGCAATTCAAGAAATGCCTTCGCCCAGAACCGAGAAACAAGTTAGAGGATTTCTTGGACGTCTGAATTACATCTCAAGATTCATATATTTCATGACTGCAACTTGCGCTCCTATTTTCAAACTTCTACGGAAAAATCAAAGTTGCGTCTGAACAGACGATTGTCACAAAGCGTTCGACAACATTAAGGAATATCTGCTCGAACCACCCATCTTGTCTCCTCCAGTGGAAGGAAGACCTTTGATAATGTACTTAACCGTCTTAGAAGATTCCATGGGTTGTGTCCTTGGACAGCAAGACGAGACGAGAAGAATGGAGCTGTAGAAGCAGCTAACAAAAACATCAAGAAAATCATTCAGAAGATGGTCATCACTTACAAAGATTGGCATGAAATGCTCCCGTATGCTCTTCATGGTTACCGTACATCAGTACGTACTTCGACTGGAGCAACTCCTTTCTCCCTCGTATATGGCATGGAGGCAGTCCTACCTATAGAGGTTGAGATTCCATCAATGAGAGTTTTGATGGAGGCAAAATTAACAGAAGCCGAGTGGTGTCAAAGCAGATTCGATGAATTGAACTTAATCGAAGAAAAGCGCATGACAGCTTTATGCCACGGACAGCTATATCAACAAAGAATGAAGAAAGCTTTCGACAAAAAGGTTCGACCTCGCACAATCAAAGAAGGCGACCTTGTACTCAAAAAGATTCAATCTTTTCTCACAGATTCGAGAGGGAAATGGACTCCCAATTATGACGGCCCCTACGTGGTCAAGAGAGCTTTCTCAGGAGGAGCCTTAATACTCACGACTATGGATGGAGAAGAATTCACCCGTCCTGTGAACGTCGACGCAGTCAAGAAATACTTCGCCTAAATAAACAAAAAGAACAGCTCGCTAAGTTGAAAACTCGCAAAGAGCGGCTTAGGCAAAAAAGAGCGTCTCGGTGAATCGAAAACCCGAAAGGGCGATTCAGGCAAAAGTTAGAGACATAAAAAAAAATAAATAATCAATCCCGGTAAACTTAAAACCCGAAAGGGGTAGTTTACGCAAAAGTTAGGGATATATGGCAAGTAACTGTGTTCAGGACAAACTTGATCATTCAAAATCCATAGCGGAGTGTTCATCAGCAGTAGGTCATCTTCTACGAAGCACGAATACAGCACAACTCGGAGTGGAAGGGAGAGATAACGGTCGTCACGTTTCATCGTAGCCCTTTTCCCGAAAATTACCAATTTCCAACTTTGTAAATACTCCATGGAATCAAGCATTTGGCTGATTACCATTCCATATATAATAATTTGAGCCTTGTGCTTTTCCTTTGCAATCTAGTCTTATTCAGTTTCTTGAAATGCATTTTAAGTTTAAACAGTCATTTTTCTTGAAACAAATGTTTTCATAAAATAAAAATGAATTTACTTGCAAAAATAAAGGTGAAATTTCTTTCTAAGGTTTACAAACAATAGGAAGAATGCAAACAGTTGCTCCGAGAACGGTTGAGACTCCGGGAACCGATATTTCCCCATGAGGTCGCTTTGCGAACATCTCCCGATGACGGATCTTTACTTCAATTCATATTACTCACTTCGGACAGCGGACAACTGATAACCAGATATTCCCAACAGAGTTCGAACTCCAAGAAGAGGACATCTTCTGATCAACAAGAATTCAAGTCGTATCTTAGGATTTTCCATCCGCGACAATTCTGTTCACATTCACTTTACATTTTATCATTGTCATAATATTCATGCATACATTACATCATAACTGCATAGTCAAATTAGGCTTTTAATCATGAGAATGCCTAAGTCATTAAGGCATGAACTCAAGTTTCCCCTGCAAGTCCTGGAGAAACTTTTTCCTTCAAGACAACGATCCATGTAGAGAGATTTCCCCAAGCAAGTCAATAAATGGTAGTCTCCCTCAAAGAGATAGTTTGTTCACTTTTGGAATTCCTCAGCCGAAAATCTCCTGCAGAGCGACATTCGACAGTCTTCTTCAGATAAGATAGTCTGCTTCACATTCCGGAGCTCCCTACAGGTTTGGTATTTCCCCAGCAAGGTCGAGAGGTACCACTTCTTGTCAGAGGGAAATTCAGAATCTCCCAGCAGATCGACAAATGATTCCCCAGCGGAGTCAGTGAATGATAGTCTTCGTCCAGAAGATAGTTCAGATTCTCCAACAGAGTCAGCAAATGGCAGTCTCTTTCAGCAGAAGACAGTTTGCTCACTTTATCACAGCAGGGTCTACAAATGGCAGTCTCTCCCAGTAGAAGACAGTTTGTTTCCCCAGGAGTCAGCAAATGGCAGTCTCTCCCAGTAGAAGACAGTTTGTTTCCCCAGGAGTCAGCAAATGGCAGTCTCTTTCAGCAGAAGACAGTTTGCTCACTTTATCATAACAAAGGTCGACAAATGGCAGTCTCTCCCAGTAGAAGACAGTTTGCTCCCCTAGTAATTGGCAAATGGCAGTCTTTTCCCAAGAAAAGACAGTTTGTCTGCTAAATACTCAAGAGATCGACAAATGGCAGTTTCTTCAAACAGTTTGTCTATTTCTGGGATGTTTAACTCCCCACAGAGTCAATGAATGGCAGTTTTCCTCTTAGGAAAATAGTTCGTTGATTCCCCAGGCATCAGTTGACGAATGGCAGTTTTCACCCCGAAAACAGTTCGTCCGCCTTCAAACGAAGTCATTAGCTCCTCAAAAGATCATGAGGCCATATGACATTCTTCCCAAGACGTCAAGTCAAAAGGGAAGATGGTGAAGTTTCTTTACAGCCGTCAAATGGCATCTTATCTCCAAGCGCTGGTAAGAAGTTTGACGAGGAAACAAACCTTTGAAGTTTCTCTACTACCATCAAATGGCGTCTCGTCTCCAAGTACTGATAAGAAGTTTGATGAGGAAACAGACCGTTGGAAATTTTCTCTTTATCTGAGATATTGTCCAAACACAACCGAGACCAGTTTCGAGATATGGACATCCGAAACGAGGAGAAGTGGTTTACCTTTTTCTAAGTATCAACACTTAGTTAAAGAAGATGGATTGCGCATCTTACATTGCCATCCATTCACCAGAATCCACATCAAGTATTTCTGCAGGAGTTAGTCTCCTCATTCCCCGCCAAGTGCGACAACGGGATCAAATCATGCAAAGATTTTATCAATTACAAACATCTCAGGAGCGGCCCAAAAAAAAAAAAAAAAAAAAAAAAAAAAAAAAAAAAAAAAAAAAAAAAAAAAAAAAAAAAAAAAAAAAAAAAAAAAAAAAAAAAAAAAAAAAAAAAAAAAAAAAAAAAAAAAAAAAAAAAAAAAAAAAAAAAAAAAAAAAAAAAAAAAAAAAAAAAAAAAAAAAAAAAAAAAAAAAAAAAAAAAAAAAAAAAAAAAAAAAAAAAAAAAAAAAAAAAAAAAAAAAAAAAAAAAAAAAAAAAAAAAAAAAAAAAAAAAAAAAAAAAAAAAAAAAAAAAAAAAAAAAAAAAAAAAAAAAAAAAAAAAAAAAAAAAAAAAAAAAAAAAAAAAAAAAAAAAAAAAAAAAAAAAAAAAAAAAAAAAAAAAAAAAAAAAAAAAAAAAAAAAAA